>NC_092175.1:34881981-35051981 GCF_045791955.1 Oncorhynchus clarkii lewisi | reverse complement strand
GTTCGATGAAGTCTCTTCATATCCAAAAACCTCAGTTTTCTTACTCTTTTAAATGACTGCTCCACTTGTTGACAGCTCGATCCACACAGCAGACATTGTGGGCTAGGTTAGGAATGCTGTGTTGCACGTGTAGCGCAACATTTTACATGGCGTCATTACGTCATGTACCTGTGTTATATAGGTATGTATGTCATGTACCTGTGTTATATAGGTATGTACGTCATGTACCAGTGTTATATAGGTATGTACGTCATGTACCAGTGTTATATAGGTATGTACGTCATGTACCTGTGTTATATAGGTATGTACGTCATGTACCTGTGTTATATAGGTATGTATGTCATGTACCTGTGTTATATAGGTATGTATGTCATGTACCTGTGTTATATAGATATGTACGCCAGCTTTGACATGGGTTTTGCACATTGGCGTTCAACTAGACATCGACCAATACCGATGTTGGCATTTTTAGCTAACATCGTCTGATTCCGATATGTTCACCGATATATCGTGCATCCCTAGCGGCTGGGTGATGTTGGTATGCTGCTGGGTGATGTTGGTATGCTGCTGGGTGATGTTGGTATGCTGCTGGGTGATGTTGGTATACTGCTGGGTGATGTTGGTATGCTGCTGGGTGATGTTGGTATACTGCTGGGTGATGTTGGTATGCTGCTGGGTGATGTTGGTATACTGCTGGGTGATGTTGGTATGCTGCTGGGTGATGTTGGTATACTGCTGGGTGATGTTGGTATGCTGCTGGGTGATGTTGGTATGCTGCTGGTGTTTTGGTGTTAAGACCATGTTGGTGGGTGATGTTGGTATTAGAGGTCGACCGATTAGGATTTTTCAACGCCGATACCGATTATTGGAGGACCAAAAAAAAAGCCAATACCGATTAATCGGATGATTTTTATATATATATTTGTAATAATGACAATTACAACAATACTGAATGAACAATGAACACTTTTATGTTAACTTAATATAATACAATATAATACATAAAATCAGTTTAGTCTCAAATAAATAATTAAACATGATCAATTTGGTTTAAATAATGGAAAAACAAAGTGTTGGAGAAGAAAGTAAAAGTACAATATGTGCCATGTAAAAAAGCTAACGTTTAAGTTCCTTGCTCAGAACATGAGAACATATGAAAGCTGGTGGTTCCTTTTAACACGAGTCTTCAATATTCCCAGTAAAAGGGCACAAGGCGGGACCCAGATGCAGACACGGGAGGCAGATGGTTTGAGTCTTTTATATTTATTAATCAATCTAAAAGGGGTAGGCAAGAGAATGGTCGTTGACAGGCAAAAGGTCAAAACCAGTTCAGAGTCCAGAAGGTACAGAGTGGCAGGCAGGCTCGAGGTCAGGGCAGGCAGAATGGTCAGGCAGGTGGGTACGGAGTCCAGAAAACAGGCAAGGGTCAAAACCGGGAGGACTAGAACAAGAGAATAGAAGCAGGAGTACGGGAAAACACGCTGGTTGACTTGAAAGACATACAAGACGAACTGGCACAGAGAGATGGGAAACACAGGGATGTTGGTATGCTGCTGGGTGATGTTGGTATGCTGCTGGGTGATGTTGGTATGCTGCTGGGTGATGTTGGTATGCTGCTAGGTGATGTTGGTATGCTGCTGGGTGATGTTGGTATGCTGCTGGGTGATGTTGGTATGCTGCTGGGTGATGTTGGTATGCTGCTGGGTGATGTTGGTATGCTGCTGGGTGATGTTGGTATGCTGCTGGGTGATGTTGGTATGCTGCTGGGGGATGTTGGTATGCTGCTGGTGTTTTGGTGGTCTTGCCACAGGAGGACAAAAGCGTGTACGAGGTTGGGCTTTCTCATTTTTATTTTTGTATCTGTATTTATTATGGATCCCCATTAGTTGCTGTCAAGGCACCAGCTACTCTTCCTGGAGTCCAGCAACAATTAAGGCAGTAATATACATTATAATAACAATTTTAAACATGAAACATTTTACAATACATTAAGTGTGTGGTCATCATTGTGAATAGCTGAGTGCTCTAATGTAAAAGCATCCTCCTTCTTCGTTTGGGCAACATGTCAGTTAGTTGTGTGGGGGAATGCCAAATCTCTGTTGCGCCTTGGTAACCAATGTGGGAAAAAAACTAGCTTTGAAATGAATAATCCACATGAAAAGGCTGGACTTCCTGTGGCTGTCAGGGCGCTGGGCAACTCCTGTCCGTCTCCTCTCCCTCAGTGTCACGGATCCCTCTGGAACTTTCATTACACACACCTGGCCCCTATTCTCAGTGATTAGTAATTATATAAGTGTGCCCTTGGTTTACCAGTGCTCTGTCCATTATTGTTACTATGTCCGTTGGTGCGTGTGAGTACCCGTGCTGTGTGTTTTGGCGTTCGTGGCATTGTAGATTGCGCAGATGGTTATTGGTCTCGTCCGTGTGTTAATCAATGTGGTCATGTGTTATTTATTCGAGGTACTCCTCGCTCTTTTGTTTTGGGTTTCTACCCTGTGTTTTGTTACGCGTTGTTTGGTCTTTGTCCCCGTGCCTCTACATGGCACGCCATAATTTGGGCTTATTAAAAAAAACTATTACGCATTCCTGCGCCTGTCTTCTGAATAATTCATACCAACGTGACACTCAGACTCTCATGTTCTCTCAGCCCTGTCATAGAGGGACTCAGTAAGATATGTTCTCTCAGCCCTGTTTTAGAGGGACACAGTAAGACATGTTCTCTCAGCCCTGTTTTAGAGGGACACAGTAAGACATGTTCTCTCAGCCCTGTCTTAGAGGGACACAGTAAGACATGTTCTCTCAGCCCTGTCTTAGAGGGACTCAGTAAGACATGTTCTCTCAGCCCTGTTTTAGAGGGATACAGTAAGACATGTTCTCTCAGCCCTGTCTTAGAGGGACACAGTAAGACATGTTCTCTCAGCCCTGTCTTAGAGGGATACAGTAAGACATGTTCTCTCAGCCCTGTCTTAGAGGGATACAGTAAGACATGTTCTCTCAGCCCTGTTTTAGAGGGACACAGTAAGACATGTTCTCTCAGCCCTGTCTTAGAGGGACTCAGTAAGACATGTTCTCTCAGCCCTGTTTTATAGGGACACAGTAAGACATGTTCCCTCAGCCCTGTCTTAGAGGGACACAGTAAGACATGTTCCCTCAGCCCTGTCTTAGAGGGACTCAGTAAGACATGTTCCCTCAGCCCTGTCTTAGAGGGACTCAGTAAGACATGTTCCCTCAGCCCTGTCTTAGAGGGATACAGTAAGACATGTTCCCTCAGCCCTGTCTTAGAGGGACACAGTAAGACAATGTTCCCTCAGCCCTGTTTTATAGGGACTCAGTAAGACATGTTCCCTCAGCCCTGTCTTAGAGGGACACAGTAAGACATGTTCCCTCAGCCCTGTCTTAGAGGGACACAGTAAGACATGTTCCCTCAGCCCTGTCTTAGAGGGACACAGTAAGACATGTTCTCTCAGCCCTGTTTTAGAGGGACACAGTAAGACATGTTCTCTCAGCCCTGTCTTAGAGGGACACAGTAAGACATGTTCCCTCAGCCCTGTTTTAGAGGGACTCAGTAAGACATGTTCTCTCAGCCCTGTCTTAGAGGGACACAGTAAGACATGTTCCCTCAGCCCTGTCTTAGAGGGACACAGTAAGACATGTTCCCTCAGCCCTGTCTTAGAGGGACACAGTAAGACATGTTCCCTCAGCCCTGTCTTAGAGGGACACAGTAAGACATGTTCTCTCAGCCCTGTTTTAGAGGGACACAGTAAGACATGTTCTCTCAGCCCTGTCTTAGAGGGACACAGTAAGACATGTTCCCTCAGCCCTGTTTTAGAGGGACTCAGTAAGACATGTTCTCTCAGCCCTGTCTTAGAGGGACACAGTAAGACATGTTCCCTCAGCCCTGTCTTAGAGGGACACAGTAAGACATGTTCCCTCAGCCCTGTCTTAGAGGGACACAGTAAGACATGTTCTCTCAGCCCTGTTTTAGAGGGACTCAGTAAGACATGTTCTCTCAGCCCTGTTTTAGAGGGACACAGTAAGACATGTTCTCTCAGACCTGTCTTAGAGGGACACAGTAAGACATGTTCTCTCAGCCCTGTCTTAGAGGGACTCAGTAAGACATGTTCTCTCAGCCCTGTTTTAGAGGGACACAGTAAGACATATTCCCTCAGCCCTGTTTTAGAGGGACACAGTAAGACATGTTCTCTCAGCCCTGTTTTATAGGGACACAGTAAGACATGTTCCCTCAGCCCTGTTTTAGAGGGACACAGTAAGACATGTTCTCTCAGCCCTGTTTTAGAGGGACACAGTAAGACAATGTTCCCTCAGCCCTGTTTTAGAGGGACTCAGTAAGACATGTTCCCTCAGCCCTGTCTTAGAGGGACACAGTAAGACATGTTCCCTCAGCCCTGTTTTATAGGGACTCAGTAAGACATGTTCCCTCAGCCCTGTCTTAGAGGGACACAGTAAGACATGTTCCCTCAGCCCTGTCTTAGAGGGACACAGTAAGACATGTTCTCTCAGCCCTGTTTTAGAGGGACACAGTAAGACATGTTTTCTCAGCCCTGTCTTAGAGGGACACAGTAAGACATGTTCTCTCAGCCCTGTCTTAGAGGGACACAGTAAGACATGTTCCCTCAGCCCTGTTTTAGAGGGACTCAGTAAGACATGTTCTCTCAGCCCTGTCTTAGAGGGACACAGTAAGACATGTTCCCTCAGCCCTGTCTTAGAGGGACACAGTAAGACATGTTCCCTCAGCCCTGTCTTAGAGGGACTCAGTAAGACATGTTCCCTCAGCCCTGTCTTAGAGGGACACAGTAAGACATGTTCTCTCAGCCCTGTTTTGTAGGGACTCAGTAAGACATGTTCCCTCAGCCCTGTCTTAGAGGGACACAGTAAGACATTGTAAGACATGTATGGCTGGTAGTTTTCCACAGAAGAGTCATAAAACCCATCCTGATGCCGCCAGATGGTGTTGTCCCTCTCACTATTTTTCCAACAGAGTCCTCAACAGAGTGTCCCATCTTTTTACCCACCAGAGCCACGTTCAATACAGCAGTAACACAGAAAACACTTCTAAGTCAGTTACAGTATACTCAAAGGTAACAACACATTCGCCACGCTGACCCTCAGCACGGGGCCCCTAAGGTGTGTGTTCTTATTCCCCTCTTGTACTCGTTGTTCACCCACGACTATATGGCGACGCACGACTCCAACACCATCATTACGTTTGCTGATGACACGACGGTGGTAGGCCTGATCACCGACAACGATGAGACAGCCTACAGGGAGGAGGTCAGAGACCTGGCAGTGTGGTGCCATGACAACAACCTCTCCCTCAACTTCAGCAAGACAAAGGAGCTGATCATGGACTACAGGAACCTGAGGGCAGAGCACATCCCCATTCACATCGACAGGGCTGTAGTGGAGCGGATCGAAAGCTTCAAGTTCACACCAACACAGTGTGAACTTGAACACAAGTTCACACCAACCAACACACACCAACACAGTCCTGAAGAGGGCATGACAACGCCTCTTCCCTCTCAGGAGGCTGAGAAGATTTGGCATGGGCCCGCAGATTCTACAAAAAGTTATAGAGATGCACAATTGAGAGCATCTTGACTGAATGCATCACCACTTAGTATGGTAACTGTATGGTAACTGCTTGGCATCTGACAGCAAGGCTCTGCAGAGGGTAGTGTGTACGGCCCAGTACATCACTGGGGCCGAGCTCCCTGTCATCCAGGAGCTCTCTACCAGGCGGTGTCAGAGGATGGCTGTAGAAATGGTCAAATACTCCAGCAACTCAATTCATAGACTGTTCTCTCTTGGCTACCGCACAGCAAGCTGTACCGATGCACCAAGTCTGTAACAAACAGGACACTGGACAGCTTCTACCCCCAAGCCATAAGACTGCAAGTTAAATAGTTAACCAAATATCTACCTGGACTCTTTGCATTGACCCTTTTTGACTCATCACATGCTGTTTATTATCTATCCTGTTGCCTGGTCACTTTATTCTTAGTTTTATGTACATATCTACCTCAATGACCTCGTACCCCTGCACATGGACTCTGTACTGGTACCCCGTGTATAAAGCCACGTAATCATTACTCATTGTGTATTTATTATTACTTCTATTACATGCTTTACTTTCTATTATTTCTCTGTTTTCTTTCTCTCTGCGTTGTAGGGAAGGGCCCGTAAGTAAGCATTTCACTGTTAGTCTACACCTGTTGTTTACGAAGCATGTGACAAATAAACATTTATTTGACTTGATAATGATGTGACATCTACAACGGTGCAGCTTCAAGCGGGTAAATGGAGCCATTATCTAGCCTTGAAAATAAGAAGTAGACTCTTCTCACCTGGTGGTGGATAATGGAGTCATTCTGGAGGTGTGGGTACATGTCACCTGTAATGGCCTCTTCCTCCTCCCTTTCCCTGGAATGGAGAGCCCTGGTGGGGACGTAGTGCAGGGTACAAGCTGAGGGATAGATGGACTGGCCTGGGTGGCCTGGAGGGGACGTAGTGCAGGGTACAAGCTGAGGGATAGATGGACTGGCCTGGGTGGCCTGGAGGGGACGTATGGTAGTGTACAAGATGAGGGATAGATGGACTGGCCTAGGTGGCCTGGAGGGGACGTATGGTAGTGTACAAGATGAGGGATAGATGGACTGGCCTAGGTGGCCTGGAGGGGACGTAGTGCAGGGTACAAGCTGAGGGATAGATGGACTGGCCTGGGTGGCCTGGAGGGGACGTATGGTAGTGTACAAGATGAGGGATAGATGGACTGGCCTGGGTGGCCTGGAGGGGACGTAGTGCAGGGTACAAGCTGAGGGATAGATGGACTGGCCTGGGTGGCCTGGAGGGGACGTATGGTAGTGTACAAGATGAGGGATAGATGGACTGGCCTGGGTGGCCTGGAGGGGACGTAGTGCAGGGTACAAGCTGAGGGATAGATGGACTGGCCTAGGTGGCCTGGAGGGGACGTAGTACAGGGTACAAGCCGAGGGATAGATGGACTGGCCTGGGTGGCCTGGAGGGGACGTATGGTAGTGTACAAGCTGAGGGATAGATGGACTGAATAGGAGCATGATTACTGTGTTTTTCTTCTTTAAACAGGATATCCTGTTTGGACGCAGAGTAATTAATTACATATGATAAAAGAAATGAAAATATGGTGTCAGGGAGTCCAGCCAGCATTCTGTTGTCCAGGGCGATTGATATCTTGCACCTTTTGCAGAGTTTGGTCTGTTTTGTGTTATGTGTGGTAGTTTAGTTGTGTGTGGTAGTTTTGTTGTGTGCGGTAGTTTAGTTGCTGTGGTGGTTTTGTTGTGTGTGGTAGTTTAGTTGCTGTGGTGGTTTTGTTGTGTGTGGTAGTTTAGTTGTGTGTGGTAGTGTAGTTGTCTGTGGTAGTTCAGTTGTCTGTGGTAGTTTAGTTGTGTGTGGCAGTTTTGTTGTGTGTGGCAGTTTTGTTGTGCGTGGTGGTTTAGTTGTCTGTGGTAGTTTAGTTGTCTGTGGTAGTTTAGTGGTCTGTGGTTGTTTGGTTGTCTGTGGTAGTTTACTTGTCTGTTGTACTCTTGTTGTGTGTGATAGTTTAGTTGTCTGTTGTAGTTTAGTTGTCTGTGGTAGTTTAGTTGTCTGTGGTAGTTTAGTTGTCTGTTGTAGTTTAGATGTTTGTGGTAGTTTAGTTGTCTGTGGTAGTTTAGTTGTCTGTTGTACTCTTGTTGTCTGTGGTAGTTTAGATGTTTGTGGTAGTTTAGATGTCTGTGGTAGTTTAGTTGTCTGTGGTAGTTTAGTTGTCTGTTGTAGTTTAGATGTTTGTGGTAGTTTAGTTGTCTGTGGTAGTTTAGTTGTCTGTTGTACTCTTGTTGTGTGTGGTAGTTTAGTTGTGTGTGGTAGTTTAGATATCTGTGGTAGTTTAGTTGTCTGTGGTAGTTTAGTTGTTTGTGGTAGTTTAGATGTCTGTGGTAGTTTAGTGGTCTGTGGTAGTTTAGTTGTCTGTGGTAGTTTAGTTGTCTGTGGTAGTTTAGTTGTGTGTGGTAGTTTAGATATCTGTGGTAGTTTAGTTGTCTGTGGTAGTTTAGTTGTTTGTGGTAGTTTAGATGTCTGTGGTAGTTTAGTGGTCTGTGGTAGTTTAGTTGTCTGTGGTAGTTTAGTTGTCTGTGGTAGTTTAGTTGTCTGTTGTACTCTTGTTATCTGTGGTAGTTTAGTTGTCTGTTGTACTCTTGTTGTGTGTAGTAGTTTAGTTGTCTGTTGTACTCTTGTTGTGTGTGGTAGTTTTGTTGTCTGTTGTACTCTTGTTGTCTGTGGTAGTTTAGTTGTCTGTGGTAGTTTAGTTGTCTGTGGTAGTTTAGTTGTCTGTTGTACTCTTGTTGTGTGTGGTAGTTTAGTTGTCTGTTGTACTCTTGTTGTGTGTGGTAGTTTAGTTGTCTGTGGTAGTTTAGATGTCTGTGGTAGTTTAGTTGTCTGTGGTAGTTTAGTTGTCTGTTGTACTCTTGTTGTGTGTGGTAGTTATGTTGTCTGTGGTAGTTTAGTTGGAAATTCATTTAAATGATATTTTAGAACTAAATCTGCGTAACCGCCGGATTGTGTGTTTTTTTCATGTCTCTACTTTGCATTCAACTCTGAATGTTTTTCCTCTTGAAGACATAAAACTGAGGGAGGTAACTTCTCAGTGGTGGTATCACTCAAAACCAGAAACAACCAGCATTTAAAAGACATAGCAGAAAATACCACACCAATTAGTTTGAACAAAACCATTGTCAAGTCAATCCTTTAGTTTTTAAAATATGAAGTGCTTTTTGTATACGTGTGTGTGTGTGTGTTCCCGGCTGCTTTGTCAGGTCTGCCTTAATAACAGCCTTCAGAGCTCATCTAGCATTGGAAGTAATCATAAACACTGACCACCTTGTCAGTGGGTGATGGCAGAGCGCCTGACAGCACCTCTATGCATGTCTTGTCGGAGTGTTTAATTACTACGTAAAGTAACAGAACTCTCGCTCCATGAGTGCCAGTCAGCCAATCCATATTTTCTCCCAGCAAAAGAGCGACTGAGGCGGAAAGTGCTGTTTTCCTCTCAGGAATGGCACCTTGTAGTGGCGCTACATTGTTCTAGCGAAGGCAGAATTAGCGTAGCTCCACAAAGAGAAGCTAGGCTAGCCCAGTGACAGCTGGAACAGCTCCACGCCTTCCCTGTCACACGCAGCTCAATTCACTGGCTGTTTCCTTTCACAGGGACTTTTCTACCATTGTTACGCTTTCCCGTTCCATCTATAGTTCTCACATTGATGAGTGCTATAATTTTTCTCCTAACATAGACATCTAATTGGATGGTGTCGCTTTAAACTTTGCTGTTAGGCAACAGCCTTGTCAAAACAGTGAAAGAAGTGATGAGATTAATATCCCGTGGAGGCTTTTCATGCTGTCGCTCTACAAGCCCGGTTTAATCATTGTACACTAGCTGCTTGTGGAAAGTTCTCTTGTTTAGACTCTCGAACAGTTTTACTCTATGTTCATGAAAGCAGGGCTGGCCTTGTGGACACTTTGATAGCATTTATTTTCAATGAATGAATAACGTCATTGATTTGTTGCAGCTAGGGCATGTTTCTGGCTGGCTGATCAACAAACAGTAAATAAAGGTGGGGGTGGAGGAAGAGGAGGAGGAGGAGTAGAAGGAGGAGGAGGAGGAGGAGGTGGAGGAGGAGAAGGAGGAGGATGAGGTGGAGGAGGGGGAGAAGGAGGAGGAGGAGGAGGAGCTGGAGGAGGAGAAGTAGGAGGTGCTGGAGGAGCTGGAGGAGTAGGAGGAGGAGTAGAAGGAGGAGGAGGAGGTGGAGGAAGAGGAGGAGGAGGAGTAGAAGGGGGAGGAGGAGGAGGAGGAGGAGGAGCTGGAGGAGGAGGAAGAGGAAGAGGAGGAGAAGTAGGAGGTGCTGGAGGAGCTGGAGGAGTAGGAGGAGGAGGAGGAGGAGAAGGAGGAGGAAGAATACCAGGAGGAGGTGGAGGAGGAGGAGGAGGAGGTAGAGGAGGAGGAGAAGGAGGAGTAGGAAGAGGAAGAGGAGGAGGTGGAAGAGAAGGAAGAGGAGGAGGTGAATTAGGAGGAGGAGGTAGATGAGGAGGAGGTGGATTAGGGCTGTCTGGCTGGCAGTGGTGGTGTGAGGTGGCGGTTGTGGGCAGAGAGGAGGCTCAGTGAAATGTCACCTCAGCAGGGATGGATATCTATCACCCTGGCCTTATTATTTAGCAGGGAAATAAACAGCACAGCTGCTCTGACACATGACTTACAGTACTCCCTGTTCCCTCCCCTTGTACCTACCCTGTCTCAGTCATTCTCTCTCCCTAACTCTCTTTTGTTCCTTTTTTCTCTCTCTCTCTCTCTCTTTCTCCATCCATCTGTCTGTCTTGTCTGTCTGTCTGGTGGGAGTCGTTTCACAATGTACGATTTAAGAGGTTCCCTATTGGTGTGTGTCTGAAATATAGAACACTTGAATAGGTGGGTGCTCCTAAAAGTCACCTAAGGGGTTGGATCTGGGCACTCTGAGCCGGGTGTGCTGGGCTTCTGCCCTCTGGCCTCAACAAGCGCTGTGTGACGGTAGTACGACAAGGTTGTATTGTGTAAGTGGTTAGTGGGGAGGAAACACTGAGTTGTGTGTTAGACGTTACAATAAGGGGTTTCTTCCTATTGTGTGACAGTGTATCATGTCTAGACTAGAGTGGTGTTTCATTTGACTATCTTATCTGCTGTAAATAGTAACTGTAGTTACTTAAATGGTGCTCCTACATAACATACTTAGAATATCAGAGCAATTCTGTAAAAATCCCAGATTTCACAGTTCATTGACTGAGGAACAATATGAAAATGGTTTGAGCCTGATCAGAGAATGCAATTAAGTTGATTGCAGTCATAATCAAGTGTTTACGTGTTTACATCTCTCTCTGTCTGTCTGTCTGTCTGTCTGTCTGTCTGTCTGTCTGTCTGTCTGTCTGTCTGTCTCTCTCTCTCTCTCTGTCTGTCTGTCTGTCTGTCTGTCTGTCTGCCTGTCTGTCTGTCTGTCTGTCTGTCTCTCTCACTCACTCACTCACTCACTCACTCACTCACTCACTCTCTCTCTCTCTTTCCCTCTCTGTCTCTCTCTCTCTCTCTCTCTCTCTGTCTCTCTTTCCCTCTCTGTCTCTCTGTCTCTCTCTGTCTCTCTGTCTCTCTCTGTCTGTCTCTGTATGTCTGTCTCTGTCTATCTCTGTATGTCTGTCTCTGTCTGTCTCTGTATGTCTGTCTCTGTCTGTCTCTGTATGTCTGTATCTCTCTTCCATGTGCTGATCTATTCTCTCCAACACTTGTGCACTTCTTTATTAAGATGGAGATTACTTTATTGAGATGACTTTATTAAGATTGAGATTACTTTATTGAGATTACTTTATTAAGATTGAGATTACTTTATTGAGATGACTTTATTAAGATTGAGATTACTTTATTGAGATGACTTTATTAAGATTGAGATTACTTTATTGAGATGACTTTATTTAGATTACTTTATTGAGATTACTTTATTAAGATTGAGATGACTTTATTGAGATTGAGATGACTTTATTGAGATGACTTTATTAAGATTGAGATGACTTTATTGAGATTACTTTATTAAGATTACTTTATTGAGATTACTTTATTAAGATTGAGATGACTTTATTGAGATGACTTTATTGAGATTGAGATTACTTTATTAAGAAGACTTTATTGAGATGACTTTATTAAGATTACTTTATTAAGATTGAGATTACTTTATTGAGATTACTTTATTAAGATTGAGATTACTTTATTGAGATGACTTTATTAAGATTGAGATTACTTTATTGAGATGACTTTATTAAGATTACTTTATTGAGATGACTTTATTAAGATTGAGATGACTTTATTGAGATGACTTTATTGAGATTGAGATTACTTTATTGAGATGACTTTATTAAGATTGAGATGACTTTATTGAGATTACTTTATTAAGATTACTTTATTGAGATTACTTTATTAAGATTGAGATGACTTTATTGAGATTGAGATTACTTTATTAAGATGACTTTATTGAGATTACTTTATTGAGATTACTTTATTGAGATTACTTTATTGAGATTACTTTATTGAGATTACTTTATTAAAATGACTTTATTGAGATGACTTTATTGAGATTACTTTATTGAGATGGCTTTATTGAGATGACTTTATTGAGATTACTTTATTAAGATTACTTTATTGAGATTACTTTATTAAGATTGAGATGACTTTATTGAGATGACTTTATTGAGATTGAGATGACTTTATTGAGATGACTTTATTGAGATGACTTTATTGAGATTACTTTATTGAGATTGAGATTACTTTATTGAGATTACTTTATTGAGATTACTTTATTGAGATTGAGATTACTTTATTGAGATTACTTTATTGAGATTGAGATTACTTTATTGAGATTACTTTATTGAGATTGAGAATACTTTATTGAGATGACATTATTGAGATTACTTTATTAAGATTGAGATGACTTTATTGAGATTACTTTATTAAGTGTGTAGTGTGGAGTGTGTAGTGTGTAGTGTGGATTGCGTAGTGGAGTGCGTAGTGGAGTGTGTAGTGTGGAGTGTGTAGTGTGTAGTGGAGTGTGTAGTGTGTAGTGGAGTGTGTAGTGTGGAGTGGAGTGTGGAGTGTAGTGTGGAGTGTGTAGTGTAGTGTGTAGTGTGTAGTGGAGTGTGTAGTGTGTAGTGTCTAGTGTGGAGTGTGGAGTGTGTAGTTGAGTGTGTAATGGAGTGTGTAGTATGTAGTGTGTAGTGGAGTGTGGAGTGTGTAGTGTGTAGTGTAGTGTGTAGTGTAGTGTGGAGTGTGTAGTGGAGTGTGTAGTGGAGTGTGTAGTGTAGTGTGTAGTGTGGAGTGTGTAGTGTGGAGTGTGTAGTGTGTAGTGTGGAGTGTGTAGTGTAGTGTGTAGTGTGTAGTGGAGTGTGTAGTGTGTAGTGTAGTGTGTAGTGTGGAGTGTGTAGTGTAATGTGTAGTGTGTAGTGCGTAGTGTGTAGTGTGGAGTGTAGTGTGTAGTGTGTAGTGTGGAGTGTAGTGTGTAGTGTGTAGTGGAGTGTGTAGTGTGTAGTGTGTAGTGGAGTGTGTAGTGTAGTGTGTAGTGTGTAGTGGAGTGTGTAGTGTGTAGTGTGGAGTGTGGAGTGTGTAGTGTAGTGTGTAGTGGAGTGTGTAGTGTCTAGTGTGGAGTGTGGAGTGTGTAGTTGAGTGTGTAATGGAGTGTGTAGTGTGTAGTGGAGTGTGTAGTGTGTAGTGGAGTGTGTAGTGTGTAGTGTAGTGTGTAGTGTAGTGTGGAGTGTGTAGTGGAGTGTGTAGTGGAGTGTGTAGTGGAGTGTGTAGTGTGGAGTGTGTAGTGTGGAGTGTGTAGTATGTAGTGTGGAGTGTAGTGTGTAGTGTGTAGTGTGTAGTGGAGTGTGTAGTGGAGTGTGTAGTGTGTAGTGTAGTGTGTAGTGTGGAGTGTGTAGTGTAATGTGTAGTGTGTAGTGTGGAGTGTAGTGTGTAGTGTGTAGTGTGTAGTGGAGTGTGTAGTGTGTAGTGTTTAGTGGAGTGTGTAGTGTAGTGTGTAGTGTGTAGTGGAGTGTGTAGTGTGTAGTGTGGAGTTTGGAGTGTGTAGTGTAGTGTGTAGTGTAGTGTGTAGTGTGTAGTGTGTAGTGTGTAGTGGAGTGTGTAGTGGACTGTGTAGTGTAGTGTGTAGTGTGGAATGTGTAGTGGAGTGTGTAGTGTGTAGTGTAGTGTGTAGTGTGGAATGTGTAGTGGAGTGTGTAGTGTGTAGTGTGTAGTGTAGTGTGTAGTCTGGAGTGTGTAGTGTGTAGTGTGTAGTGTGTAGTGTGTTGTGGAGTGTGTAGTGGAGTGTGTAGTGTAGTGTGTAGTGTGTAGTCTGGAGTGTGTAGTGTGTAGTGTGGAGTGTGTAGTGGAGTGTGTAGTGTAGTGTGTAGTCTGGAGTGTGTAGTATGGAGTGTGTAGTGTGTAGTGTAGTGTGTAGTGTAGTGTGGAGTGTGTAGTGGAGTGTGTAGTGGAGTGTGTAGTGTGGAGTGTGTAGTGTGGAGTGGAGTGTGTAGTGTGTAGTGTAGTGTGTAGTGTAGTGTGGAGTGTGTAGTGGAGTGTGTAGTGGAGTGTGTAGTGTGGAGTGTGTAGTGTGGAGTGTGTAGTATGTAGTGTGGAGTGTAGTGTGTAGTGTGTAGTGTGTAGTGGAGTGTGTAGTGGAGTGTGTAGTGTGTAGTGTAGTGTGTAGTGTGGAGTGTGTAGTGTAATGTGTAGTGTGTAGTGTGTAGTGTGGAGTGTAGTGTGTAGTGTGTAGTGTGTAGTGGAGTGTGTAGTGTGTAGTGTTTAGTGGAGTGTGTAGTGTGTAGTGTGTAGTGGAGTGTGTAGTGTGTAGTGTGGAGTTTGGAGTGTGTAGTGTAGTGTAGTGTGTAGTGTGTAGTGTGTAGTGTGTAGTGGAGTGTGTAGTGGACTGTGTAGTGTAGTGTGTAGTGTGGAATGTGTAGTGGAGTGTGTAGTGTGTAGTGTAGTGTGGAGTGTGGAATGTGTAGTGGAGTGTGTAGTGTGTAGTGTGTAGTGTAGTGTGTAGGGTGGAGTGTGTAGTGTGTAGTGTGTAGTGTGTAGTGTGTTGTGGAGTGTGTAGTGGAGTGTGTAGTGTAGTGTGTAGTGTGTAGTGTGTAGTCTGGAGTGTGTAGTGTGTAGTGTGGAGTGTGTAGTGGAGTGTGTAGTGGAGTGTGTAGTGTAGTGTGTAGTCTGGAGTGTGTAGTATGGAGTGTGTAGTGTGTAGTGTAGTGGAGTGTGTAGTGTAGTGTGTAGTGTGTAGTGTGTAGTATGGAGTGTGTAGTGTAGTGTATAGTGTGTAGTGGAGTGTGTAGTGTAGTGTGTAGTGTAGTGTGTAGTGGAGTGTGTAGTGGAGTGTGTAGTGTGTAGTGGAGTGTGTAGTGGAGTGTGTAGTGTAGTGTGTATTGTGTAGTCTGGAGTGTGTAGTGTGTAGTGGAGTGTGTAGTGGAGTGTGTAGTGTAGTGTGTAGTGTGTAGTCTGGAGTGTGTAGTGTGTAGTATGGAGTGTGTAGTGGAGTGTGTAGTGGAGTGTGTAGTGTGTAGTGTGTGTCACTATTGTTAATACTGTCTCTGTCACCCCTGTTTAGGTGTTTCATTTTCTTACATTTTTCCTGGATCAGATAATGATGCACTGTCTGACATCTGGTCTGGCTTAATGTACCTCGCTTTGTCACAATTCTCCCAGTAATTGTCTTCTATGGAGCAGTGTGGGTTTAATTAAAGGAAGTGGTAAGCTTGACAGAGGTGATTTATACACACACCCCTCTCCTCTACCCCACATCAACACACACACACACACACACACACACACACACACACACACACACACACACACACACACACACACACACACACACACACACACACACACACACACACACACACACACACACACATAGAGGTGCAGGTCAGACACAACCCTATGCCAAATCACATTCAGCCCCTCTAAATCACCTGTCTATTTGAGGCTGCTGCAGCCATTCATGCCACAATGAGTATTGTAGTAGATATTTGTCCCCCTCCCCTTGGACTGCCCCCCCCCACCCCCCCCCCCCCACTTAATGCCACTACTAGAGGCCAAGGTCAAAGGTCAGAATGGCTTCTCTCTCGCTAACTGGAAGCACACTGGTATAATCAATGGCAAGAAGACAGTGAGGGTGTGAGAGCAACACCAGGCTGTGTAGTTTATAGATGTGCCTTGGACACTGTGGCTATGTTACCACTCATAAATACACAGGCGGTTTAGTTTTTAGATGTGCCTTGGACACTGTGGCTATGTTACCACTCATAAATACACAGGCTGTATAGTTTATAGATGTGCCTTGGACACTGTGGCTATGTTACCACTCATAAATACACAGGCTGTATAGTTTATAGATGTGCCTTGGACACTGTGGCTATGTTACCACTCATAAATACACAGGCTGGATAGTTTATAGATGTGCCTTGGACACTGTGGCTATGTTACCACTCATAAATACACAGGCTGGATAGTTTATAGATGTGCCTTGGACACTGTGGCTATGTTACCACTCATAAATACACAGGCTGGATAGTTTATAGATGTGCCTTGGACACTGTGGCTATGTTACCACTCATAAATACACAGGCTGGATAGTTTATAGATGTGCCTTGGACACTGTGGCTATGTTACCACTCATAAATACACAGGCTGTATAGTTTATAGATGTGCCTTGGACACTGTGGCTATGTTACCACTCATAAATACACAGGCTGGATAGTTTATAGATGTGCCTTGGACACTGTGGCTATGTTACCACTCATAAATACACAGGCTGGATAGTTTATAGATGTGCCTTGGACACTGTGGCTATGTTACCACTCATAAATACACAGGCGGTTTAGTTTTTAGATGTGCCTTGGACACTGTGGCTATGTTACCACTCATAAATACACAGGCTGGATAGTTTATAGATGTGCCTTGGACACTGTGGCTATGTTACCACTCATAAATACACAGGCTGGATAGTTTATAGATGTGCCTTGGACACTGTGGCTATGTTACCACTCATAAATACACAGGCTGGATAGTTTATAGATGTGCCTTGGACACTGTGGCTATGTTACCACTCACAAATACACAGGCTGGATAGTTTATAGATGTGCCTTGGACACTGTGGCTATGTTACCACTCATAAATACACAGGCTGGATAGTTTATAGATGTGCCTTGGACACTGTGGCTATGTTACCACTCATAAATACACAGGCTGGATAGTTTATAGATGTGCCTTGGACACTGTGGCTATGTTACCACTCATAAATACACAGGCTGTATAGTTTATAGATGTGCCTTGGACACTGTGGCTATGTTACCACTCATAAATACACAGGCTGGATAGTTTATAGATGTGCCTTGGACACTGTGGCTATGTTACCACTCATAAATACACAGGCTGGATAGTTTATAGATGTGCCTTGGACACTGTGGCTATGTTACCACTCATAAATACACAGGCTGTATAGTTTATAGATGTGCCTTGGACACTGTGGCTATGTTACCACTCATAAATACACAGGCTGGATAGTTTATAGATGTGCCTTGGACACTGTGGCTATGTTACCACTCATAAATACACAGGCTGTATAGTTTATAGATGTGCCTTGGACACTGTGGCTATGTTACCACTCATAAATACACAGGCTGGATAGTTTATAGATGTGCCTTGGACACTGTGGCTATGTTACCACTCATAAATACACAGGCTGGATAGTTTATAGATGTGCCTTGGACACTGTGGCTATGTTACCACTCATAAATACACAGGCTGGATAGTTTATAGATGTGCCTTGGACACTGTGGCTATGTTACCACTCATAAATACACAGGCTGTATAGTTTATAGATGTGCCTTGGACACTGTGGCTATGTTACCACTCATAAATACACAGGCTGGATAGTTTATAGATGTGCCTTGGACACTGTGGCTATGTTACCACTCATAAATACACAGGCTGGATAGTTTATAGATGTGCCTTGGACACTGTGGCTATGTTACCACTCATAAATACACAGGCTGTATAGTTTATAGATGTGCCTTGGACACTGTGGCTATGTTACCACTCATAAATACACAGGCTGGATAGTTTATAGATGTGCCTTGGACACTGTGGCTATGTTACCACTCATAAATACACAGGCTGGATAGTTTATAGATGTGCCTTGGACACTGTGGCTATGTTACCACTCATAAATACACAGGCTGTATAGTTTATAGATGTGCCTTGGACACTGTGGCTATGTTACCACTCATAAATACACAGGCTGGATAGTTTATAGATGTGCCTTGGACACTGTGGCTATGTTACCACTCATAAATACACAGGCTGGATAGTTTATAGATGTGCCTTGGACACTGTGGCTATGTTACCACTCATAAATACACAGGCTGTATAGTTTATAGATGTGCCTTGGACACTGTGGCTATGTTACCACTCATAAATACACAGGCTGTATAGTTTATAGATGTGCCTTGGACACTGTGGCTATGTTACCACTCATAAATACACAGGCTGTATAGTTTATAGATGTGCCTTGGACACTGTGGCTATGTTACCACTCATAAATACACAGGCTGGATAGTTTATAGATGTGCCTTGGACACTGTGGCTATGTTACCACTCATAAATACACAGGCTGTATAGTTTATAGATGTGCCTTGGACACTGTGGCTATGTTACCACTCATAAATACACAGGCTGGATAGTTTATAGATGTGCCTTGGACACTGTGGCTATGTTACCACTCATAAATACACAGGCTGTATAGTTTATAGATGTGCCTTGGACACTGTGGCTATGTTACCACTCATAAATACACAGGCTGGATAGTTTATAGATGTGCCTTGGACACTGTGGCTATGTTACCACTCATAAATACACAGGCTGGATAGTTTATAGATGTGCCTTGGACACTGTGGCTATGTTACCACTCATAAATACACAGGCTGGATAGTTTATAGATGTGCCTTGGACACTGTGGCTATGTTACCACTCATAAATACACAGGCTGGATAGTTTATAGATGTGCCTTGGACACTGTGGCTATGTTACCACTCATAAATACACAGGCTGGATAGTTTATAGATGTGCCTTGGACACTGTGGCTATGTTACCACTCATAAATACACAGGCTGGATAGTTTATAGATGTGCCTTGGACACTGTGGCTATGTTACCACTCATAAATACACAGGCTGTATAGTTTATAGATGTGCCTTGGACACTGTGGCTATGTTACCACTCATAAATACACAGGCTGGATAGTTTATAGATGTGCCTTGGACACTGTGGCTATGTTACCACTCATAAATACACAGGCTGTATAGTTTATAGATGTGCCTTGGACACTGTGGCTATGTTACCACTCATAAATACACAGGCTGGATAGTTTATAGATGTGCCTTGGACACTGTGGCTATGTTACCACTCATAAATACACAGGCTGTATAGTTTATAGATGTGCCTTGGACACTGTGGCTATGTTACCACTCATAAATACACAGGCTGGATAGTTTATAGATGTGCCTTGGACACTGTGGCTATGTTACCACTCATAAATACACAGGCTGTATAGTTTATAGATGTGCCTTGGACACTGTGGCTATGTTACCACTCATAAATACACAGGCTGTATAGTTTATAGATGTGCCTTGGACACTGTGGCTATGTTACCACTCATAAATACACAGGCTGGATAGTTTATAGATGTGCCTTGGACACTGTGGCTATGTTACCACTCATAAATACACAGGCTGGATAGTTTATAGATGTGCCTTGGACACTGTGGCTATGTTACCACTCATAAATACACAGGCTGTATAGTTTATAGATGTGCCTTGGACACTGTGGCTATGTTACCACTCATAAATACACAGGCTGGATAGTTTATAGATGTGCCTTGGACACTGTGGCTATGTTACCACTCATAAATACACAGGCTGGATAGTTTATAGATGTGCCTTGGACACTGTGGCTATGTTACCACTCATAAATACACAGGCTGTATAGTTTATAGATGTGCCTTGGACACTGTGGCTATGTTACCACTCATAAATACACAGGCTGTATAGTTTATAGATGTGCCTTGGACACTGTGGCTATGTTACCACTCATAAATACACAGGCTGTATAGTTTATAGATGTGCCTTGGACACTGTGGCTATGTTACCACTCATAAATACACAGGCTGTATAGTTTATAGATGTGCCTTGGACACTGTGGCTATGTTACCACTCATAAATACACAGGCTGTATAGTTTATAGATGTGCCTTGGACACTGTGGCTATGTTACCACTCATAAATACACAGGCTGTATAGTTTATAGATGTGCCTTGGACACTGTGGCTATGTTACCACTCATAAATACACAGGCTGTATAGTTTATAGATGTGCCTTGGACACTGTGGCTATGTTACCACTCATAAATACACAGGCTGTATAGTTTATAGATGTGCCTTGGACACTGTGGCTATGTTACCACATAAATACACATAAATACACAGGCTGCTGATAGTTTATAGATGTGCCTTGGACACTGTGGCTATGTTACCACTCATAAATACACAGGCTGTATAGTTTATAGATGTGCCTTGGACACTGTGGCTATGTTACCACTCATAAATACACAGGCTGTATAGTTTATAGATGTGCCTTGGACACTGTGGCTATGTTACCACTCATAAATACACAGGCTGTATAGTTTATAGATGTGCCTTGGACACTGTGGCTATGTTACCACTCATAAATACACAGGCTGTATAGTTTATAGATGTGCCTTGGACACTGTGGCTATGTTACCACTCATAAATACACAGGCTGTATAGTTTATAGATGTGCCTTGGACACTGTGGCTATGTTACCACTCATAAATACACAGGCTGTATAGTTTATAGATGTGCCTTGGACACTGTGGCTATGTTACCACTCATAAATACACAGGCTGTATAGTTTATAGATGTGCCTTGGACACTGTGGCTATGTTACCACTCATAAATACACAGGCTGGACATAGTTTATAGATGTGCCTTGGACACTGTGGCTATGTTACCACTCATAAATACACAGGCTGTATAGTTTATAGATGTGCCTTGGACACTGTGGCTATGTTACCACTCATAAATACACAGGCTGGATAGTTTATAGATGTGCCTTGGACACTGTGGCTATGTTACCACTCATAAATACACAGGCTGTATAGTTTATAGATGTGCCTTGGACACTGTGGCTATGTTACCACTCATAAATACACAGGCTGGATAGTTTATAGATGTGCCTTGGACACTGTGGCTATGTTACCACTCATAAATACACAGGCTGTATAGTTTATAGATGTGCCTTGGACACTGTGGCTATGTTACCACTCATAAATACACAGGCTGTATAGTTTATAGATGTGCCTTGGACACTGTGGCTATGTTACCACTCATAAATACACAGGCTGTATAGTTTATAGATGTGCCTTGGACACTGTGGCTATGTTACCACTCATAAATACACAGGCTGTATAGTTTATAGATGTGCCTTGGACACTGTGGCTATGTTACCACTCATAAATACACAGGCTGTATAGTTTATAGATGTGCCTTGGACACTGTGGCTATGTTACCACTCATAAATACACAGGCTGGATAGTTTATAGATGTGCCTTGGACACTGTGGCTATGTTACCACTCATAAATACACAGGCTGTATAGTTTATAGATGTGCCTTGGACACTGTGGCTATGTTACCACTCATAAATACACAGGCTGGATAGTTTATAGATGTGCCTTGGACACTGTGGCTATGTTACCACTCATAAATACACAGGCTGTATAGTTTATAGATGTGCCTTGGACACTGTGGCTATGTTACCACTCATAAATACACAGGCTGGATAGTTTATAGATGTGCCTTGGACACTGTGGCTATGTTACCACTCATAAATACACAGGCTGTATAGTTTATAGATGTGCCTTGGACACTGTGGCTATGTTACCACTCATAAATACACAGGCTGGATAGTTTATAGATGTGCCTTGGACACTGTGGCTATGTTACCACTCATAAATACACAGGCTGGATAGTTTATAGATGTGCCTTGGACACTGTGGCTATGTTACCACTCATAAATACACAGGCTGGATAGTTTATAGATGTGCCTTGGACACTGTGGCTATGTTACCACTCATAAATACACAGGCTGGATAGTTTATAGATGTGCCTTGGACACTGTGGCTATGTTACCACTCATAAATACACAGGCTGGATAGTTTATAGATGTGCCTTGGACACTGTGGCTATGTTACCACTCATAAATACACAGGCTGGATAGTTTATAGATGTGCCTTGGACACTGTGGCTATGTTACCACTCATAAATACACAGGCTGGATAGTTTATAGATGTGCCTTGGACACTGTGGCTATGTTACCACTCATAAATACACAGGCTGGATAGTTTATAGATGTGCCTTGGACACTGTGGCTATGTTACCACTCATAAATACACAGGCTGGATAGTTTATAGATGTGCCTTGGACACTGTGGCTATGTTACCACTCATAAATACACAGGCTGGATAGTTTATAGATGTGCCTTGGACACTGTGGCTATGTTACCACTCATAAATACACAGGCTGGATAGTTTATAGATGTGCCTTGGACACTGTGGCTATGTTACCACTCATAAATACACAGGCTGGATAGTTTATAGATGTGCCTTGGACACTGTGGCTATGTTACCACTCATAAATACACAGGCTGGATAGTTTATAGATGTGCCTTGGACACTGTGGCTATGTTACCACTCATAAATACACAGGCTGGATAGTTTATAGATGTGCCTTGGACACTGTGGCTATGTTACCACTCATAAATACACAGGCTGGATAGTTTATAGATGTGCCTTGGACACTGTGGCTATGTTACCACTCATAAATACACAGGCTGGATAGTTTATAGATGTGCCTTGGACACTGTGGCTATGTTACCACTCATAAATACACAGGCTGGATAGTTTATAGATGTGCCTTGGACACTGTGGCTATGTTACCACTCATAAATACACAGGCTGGATAGTTTATAGATGTGCCTTGGACACTGTGGCTATGTTACCACTCATAAATACACAGGCTGGATAGTTTATAGATGTGCCTTGGACACTGTGGCTATGTTACCACTCATAAATACACAGGCTGGATAGTTTATAGATGTGCCTTGGACACTGTGGCTATGTTACCACTCATAAATACACAGGCTGGATAGTTTATAGATGTGCCTTGGACACTGTGGCTATGTTACCACTCATAAATACACAGGCTGGATAGTTTATAGATGTGCCTTGGACACTGTGGCTATGTTACCACTCATAAATACACAGGCTGGATAGTTTATAGATGTGCCTTGGACACTGTGGCTATGTTACCACTCATAAATACACAGGCTGGATAGTTTATAGATGTGCCTTGGACACTGTGGCTATGTTACCACTCATAAATACACAGGCTGGATAGTTTATAGATGTGCCTTGGACACTGTGGCTATGTTACCACTCATAAATACACAGGCTGGATAGTTTATAGATGTGCCTTGGACACTGTGGCTATGTTACCACTCATAAATACACAGGCTGGATAGTTTATAGATGTGCCTTGGACACTGTGGCTATGTTACCACTCATAAATACACAGGCTGGATAGTTTATAGATGTGCCTTGGACACTGTGGCTATGTTACCACTCATAAATACACAGGCTGGATAGTTTATAGATGTGCCTTGGACACTGTGGCTATGTTACCACTCATAAATACACAGGCTGGATAGTTTATAGATGTGCCTTGGACACTGTGGCTATGTTACCACTCATAAATACACAGGCTGGATAGTTTATAGATGTGCCTTGGACACTGTGGCTATGTTACCACTCATAAATACACAGGCTGGATAGTTTATAGATGTGCCTTGGACACTGTGGCTATGTTACCACTCATAAATACACAGGCTGGATAGTTTATAGATGTGCCTTGGACACTGTGGCTATGTTACCACTCATAAATACACAGGCTGGATAGTTTATAGATGTGCCTTGGACACTGTGGCTATGTTACCACTCATAAATACACAGGCTGTATAGTTTATAGATGTGCCTTGGACACTGTGGCTATGTTACCACTCATAAATACACAGGCTGGATAGTTTATAGATGTGCCTTGGACACTGTGGCTATGTTACCACTCATAAATACACAGGCTGGATAGTTTATAGATGTGCCTTGGACACTGTGGCTATGTTACCACTCATAAATACACAGGCTGGATAGTTTATAGATGTGCCTTGGACACTGTGGCTATGTTACCACTCATAAATACACAGGCTGGATAGTTTATAGATGTGCCTTGGACACTGTGGCTATGTTACCACTCATAAATACACAGGCTGTATAGTTTATAGATGTGCCTTGGACACTGTGGCTATGTTACCACTCATAAATACACAGGCTGGATAGTTTATAGATGTGCCTTGGACACTGTGGCAAGTTCAGCTTCTGTACATTATTTTCTTCTTATTCCAGTATAAAATAAATACACTTATTTAATTTTACTCAACATTAAATTCTCCATTTTTTTATTTTATATAATTGTTGAAACCACGCAATGTTAGATGTTTATGATGTTTTGTGTGTTGAATGATGTTTGGTGTGTTGAATGCTGTTAGGTGTGTTGAATGATGTTTGGTGTGTTGAATGATGTTAGGTGTGTTGAATGATGTTTGGTGTGTTGAATGCTGTTAGGTGTGTTGAATGCTGTTTGGTGTGTTGAATGCTGTTAGGTGTGTTGAATGCTGTTAGGTGTGTTGAATGCTGTTAGGTGTGTTGAATGATGTTTGGTGTGTTGAATGCTGTTAGGTGTGTTGAATTCTGTTTGGTGTGTTGAATGCTGTTTGGTGTGTTGAATGCTGTTTGCTGTGTTGAATGCTGTTTGGTGTGTTGAATGCTGTTAGGTGTGTTGAATGCACCAGTTCTGTGTCCTCATTGTCCTCTCCTGCCATAGTCCTAGCCCAGATCGATTACAGGATTCCATAGTCCAAGCCCAGATCGATTACAGGATTCCATAGTCCTAGCCCAGATCGATTACAGGATTCCACAGTCCTAGCCCAGATCGATAACAGGAATCCACAGTCCTAGCCCAGATCGATTACAGGATTCCACAGGCCTAGCCCAGATCGATTACAGGATTCCATAGTCCTAGCCCAGATCGATTACAGGATTCCACAGTCCTAGCCCAGATCGATAACAGGATTCCACAGTCCTAGCCCAGATCGATAACAGGATTCCACAGTCCTAGCCCAGATCGATAACAGGATTCCACAGTCCTAGCCCAGATCGATTACAGTATTCCACAGTCCTAGCCCAGATCGATAACAGGATTCCACAGTCCTAGCCCAGATCGATAACAGGATTCCACAGGCCTAGCCCAGATCGATAGCAGGATTCCATAGTCCTAGCCCAGATCGATAACAGGATTCCACAGTCCTAGCCCAGATCGATAACAGGATTCCACAATCCTAGCCCAGATCGATAACAGGATTCCACAGTCCTAGCCCAGATCGATAACAGGATTCCACAGTCCTAGCCCAGATCGATAACAGGATTCCACAGTCCTAGCCCAGATCGATTACAGGATTCCACAGTCCTAGCCCAGATCGATAACAGGATTCCACAGTCCTAGCCCAGATCGATAACAGGATTCCACAGTCCTAGCCCAGATCGATAACAGGATTCCACAATCCTAGCCCAGATCGATTACAGGAAGCCTTGTTTTCTATTTTCCTCTGGGTTTAAATCTACCTATTTCTTGTCGTCTGTCCTCTGTACAAACTATTGCTTGCTAAAACAATACCCTTTCTTTTTTCCAACAATACCGTGTTTGAAAGCATCTTGTTTCCCCTAAGACGTTATAAAAGTAAATTAAATGTCCTATCCTGTCCTTATAGAACACAAGACCCAAATGTGAGGCTAGTTGAAAAAAATGACTAACTTCTGTCAGTGGAGTGAAAAACAACAAACAGTCTCTGTCTTTAACTTAGCAATGACTCGTGTCCACAGTACCACTGGAGCAAAATGAAAACCTGCTGATAAAACACTTTAAAAACACACCATACAAAATTAAGATAACGTTGATAAGATATTTAAGAAAATTAATATAATCTATTTACCTTTAACATCTAAATTATTGGATCCGTTTTTATATCTGACATTTATATAATGATCATTTATATACTGTCTCTTACATATTAGTATTTGTGTTAGTAAATGTGTAACTAATCAGTTCATTAACTGTAGTTCACAGCACACTTTTATTGTGTTCAATTAAAGCATGAGTCATTGAGGATACACATTGGAAGAAGTTTTCTCAACATCATCATTCACTGAAGGTCTTGTAGTAACAGTTTCAGTGCTGCCTTCATTTCTGCACCGCAGATACAAACTGAACACACTGGAAGATAAAATACTCTCTTTGGGGCCACTGTGATTTTAATTAAATAGAGGTCATGTGTATAGTCCACCTCCCACGTTTTAAGGAATTTAATCTTGAGTGTGGGGCATGTGTGTGTTAGTCCCACGGTCTCAACCATGTCACTCACAGCTCTGACCCACTATGCCCTCCGGCTTGGTGTGTCTGAGCCAAGGCATGCAGGCTGACTGCAGGTGAGATTGAAACAGAGACAGACCTGCCTCTGCACCTGTCCCTTAATAAAAACAGCCATGGAGGACATTCCTCAGGTCTCCTGGCCTCTATCCTCTGTGGGCACACTAATCTGACAGGAAATACAATCACACTTAATGTCTCTCTGGCTTTTGTGTCCCCTCAAAACCACTGTGTCGTTTGTAACCACTTCACACAATTGTGCAGTAACTAAGTAAAAACATTTTTTACTTCAAATAATTTTTCTGTCTAGACAGACAGCAATTTCTGGTACTTGATTGTATATTCTGATCAACTGGTTTGTTCTTGTGTCAGGAAACTCAATACCACTTTAATCAGTGCATTCGGAAAGTATTCAGACCAGTTTACTTTTTCCCAAAAATGTAACATTACAGCCTTATTCTAAAATGGATTAGTTTGTGTGTTTTTCTCATCAATCTACACACAATACCTGATAATGACAAAGCTACAACAGGTTTGTCATTATATATATATATATATATATATATATATATATATATCAAATATTACATTTACATAAGTAGTCAGACCCTTTACTCAGTACTATGTTGAAACATCTTTGACAGCGATTACAGCCTTAAGTCTTCTTGGGTATGACACTACAAGCGTGACACACCTTTATCTGGAGAGTTTCTCCCATTCTTCTCTGCAGATCCTCTCAAGCTCTGTCAGGTTGGATGGGGAGTGTCGCTGCACAGCTATTTTCAGGTCTCTCCAGAGATGTTCAATCAGGTTCAAGTCCGGGCTCTAGCTGGACCACTCAAGGACATTCAGAGACTTGTCCTGAAGCCACTCTTACGCTGTCTTGGTTGTGTGCTTAGCGTCGTTGTCCTGTTGGAAGGTGAACCTTTGTCCCAGTCTGAGCGCTCTGGGGCAGGTTTTCATCAAGGATTTCTTTGTACTTTGCTTCGTTCACCTTTCCCTCGATCCTGACTAGTCTCCCAGTCCCTGCCGCTGAAAAACATCCCCACAACATGATGCTGCCACCACCATGCTTCACCGTAGGGATGGAGCCAGGTTTCCTCCAGACGTGGCGCTTGGCATTCAGGCCAAAGAGTTCAATCTAGCTTTCATCAGACCAGAGAATCTTGTTTCTCATGTTCTGAGAGTCCTTTAGGTGCCTTTTGACAAACTCAAAGCGGGCTATCATGTGCCTTTTACTGAGGAGTGGCTTCCGTCTGGCCACTCTACCATAAAGGCCTGATTGGTGGAGTGCTGCAGAGATGGTTGTCCTTCTGGAAGTTTCTCCCATCTCCACAGAGAAACTCTGGAGCTCTGTTAGAGTGACCATCCGGTTCTTGGTCACCTCCCTGACCAAGGCCCTTCTCCCCCGATTGCTCAGTTTGGCCGGGCGGGCCAGCTCTAGGAAGAATCTTGGTGGTTCCAAACTTCTTCCATTTAAGAATGATAGAGGCCACTGTGTTCTTGGGGACCTTCAATGCTGCAGACATTTTTTGAGAGCCTTCCCCAGATCTGTGCCTCGATGCAATCCTGTCTCTGAGCTCTACAGACAATTCCTTCAATCTCATGGCTTGGTTTTTGCTCTGACATGCACTGTCAACGGTCCAATTAATTGAATTTACCACAGCTGGACTCCAATCAAGTTGTAGAACCATCTCAAGGATGATCAATGAAAACAAGATGCACCTGAGCTCAATTTTGAGTCTCATATCAAAGTGTCTGAATAATTATGTAAATAAGCTATTTCTGTTATTTATTTTTAAATTTGCAATTTAAAAAAACAAACAGTTTTTGCTTTGTCATTATGGGGTATTGTGTGTAGATTAATGAGTGAAAAATGAGTGAAAAAATCTATTTTAGAATAAGGCTGTAACTTAACAAAATGTGAAAAAAGTCAGGGGTCTGAATACTTTCGAATGCACTGTACCTGGTCATTACAATAGATAAAAATACCTCATTCGTAGTGACTTCACTTTGTCTTTGTAGAGCAGAATAGTTAAATGCAGGCAATGACTTGACTCTTTGGATTAGCTGTCAGCTGGACCTTTTACTCACTCCTATAAAAATAACTATTGTTAGTTTTTTTGTTTTACTTCACTGATTGTATGACAGAGGGTTTATAGGTAATTATTGCAGATGCTATTCATGTCACTGAAGAGAGGGAAAAGAGAGAGGGATGTAGAGAGAGAGAGTGATCGAGAAAGAGAGAGGGATGTAGAGAGAGAGTGAGAGGGATGTAGAGAGAGAAAGAGGGAAAAGAGAGAGAGAGTGATGTAGAGAGAGAAAGAGGGAAAAGAGAGAGAGAGTGATGTAGAGAGAGACAGTGATCGAGAAAGAGAGAGTTATGTAGAGAGAGAGTGAGAGGGATGTAGAGAGAGAGAGTGATCGAGAAAGAGAGAGGGATGTAGAGAGAGAGTGAGAGGGATGTAGAGAGAGAAAGAGGGAAAAGAGAGAGAGAGTGATGTAGAGAGAGACAGTGATAGAGAAAGAGAGAGTTATGTAGAGAGAGAGTGAGAGGGATGTAGAGAGAGAAAGAGGGAAAAGAGAGAGAGAGTGATGTAGAGAGAGAAAGAGGGAAAAGAGAGAGAGAGGGGCGGGAGAGAGAGGGATGTAGAGAGAGAGAAAGGGATATATATATTTATATATATGTATAGAGAGAGAGATGGATGTAGAGAGAGAAAGATGAGAGAGAGAGAGAGAGATATGAATCATCATTGAACACTCCTGAACAAATACAGGGTAATTGGTTTGGGCCAGCAGGGTAATTGGTTTGGGCCAGCAAGGTAATTGGTTTGGGCCAGCAGGGTAATTGGTTTGGGCCAGCAGAATATTGGTTTGGGCCAGTAGGGTAATTGGTTTGGGCCAGCAGGGTAATTGGCTCGTTGAAGTAGGAAGAAAACAATGGCAAGGAAGGGAGGGAAAGAGAGAGGCAGATAGAGAATGACGAATGTTATTATTGCACAGCTCCTTAAAAAATATGATGACATGGGCATTAGAGGGATGGAGGAAAGAGTTAATAACGTCCAGAGTCCGAGCGGTGTAATGGTAAATAAGCATATCATTAACAGCATGTTTTCTTTTCACTCTAATGTATTCACAAAGAGGTGAGAGAGAAAGTCTTTAAGCTGAAGTGTCACTTTTGCAGCGGTGAAGGGGAGAAGAAAAGCATTAAATGATATCCAGCTGAATAAGGGCTTCTGGCCTAAGAGGAGGTCATGGGTTCCCTGGTGGCCAGCAGAGAGGGGAGTGGGGGAAGGAGGGGCGCTGCACCACAAAATAATTACTTAACACGAGGCAAACAAAGAGAGATGTGAAATCTCACACTCTCAATGGACACACACACAAACACACACAAACACACACACTGAAGTTAGAACAGAGAAAGAGAGAGGGGGGAGAGGAGAGGTGACAGAGAGAAGGGGTTATATTCATTTTTCCCTCCTCTGGGTGAGCAGAGAAAAAGGGAGATTTGATTAAATGGATGCCCAGGGGTCACGACCCTGTCTAAACACACTGCAGCTCTCAGCATTAATCAAATAACGCTCCAAAAATGTTGACCATGCCTGGCTCTGCTCTGAGCTCTCTGGGCTCTGCTCTGAGCTCTCTGGGCTCTGGCTCTGAGCTCTTTGGGCTCTGCTCTGATCTCTCTGGGCTCTGCTCTGAGTTCTCTGGGCTCTGGCTCTGAGCTCTCTGGGCTCTGCTATGATCTCTCTGGGCTCTGGCTCTGAGCTCTCTGGGTTCTGCTATGATCTCTCTGGGCTCTGGCTCTGAGCTCTCTGGGCTCTGCTCTGATCTCTCTGGGCTCTGCTCTGAGCTCTCTGGGCTCTGCTCTGATCTCTCTGGGCTCTGCTCTGAGCTCTCTGGGCTCTGGCTCTGAGCTCTCTGGGCTCTGGCTCTGAGCTCTCTGGGTCCTGCTCTGAGCTCTCTGGGCTCTGCTCTGAGCTCTCTGGGCTCTGGCTCTGAGCTCTCTGGGCTCTGGCTCTGAGCTCTCTGGGTTCTGCTCTGATCTCTCTGGGCTCTGCTCTGCGCTCTCTGGGCTCTGCTCTGAGCTCTCTGGGCTCTGGCTCTGGGCTGTGTTCACTGAGGGACCTGTTGGCCTCTGATATACATGTACAGTAGACAGAGCAGGACTAGAACCAAGATAAAGGATCCACATCTTTACAGTTTAGTCATACTGAGACCAGTCAAAAGGACTCGTGTGCCTTCCTCCAAGCGAACAAGAGATGGAGTACACACTGTACAGTAGCATTTAAATAGTGTGTGGTCCGTTCTTATTTGACAGGCTCCGTCACATAGTATTTCCTGAGGGCTGTAGAAGCCATGCCAGGAGTGTTAGCAGCACACAGTGGGAGCGCGGGGCTCCAGGGGGCCGCTGGAGATTGGGTTTCAGTGAGGGAGGAAGGTGTCTGGGCAGCTCTCCATGAGGGGGTGATTGTTCTTTTAAACTTTAAACCTGCTATGGAGGATAGACAGTTAGGCCATGGAGCAGCAAGGACAGAGAAGTGTTCTCCAACATCATTATCTAATCCTCCTAGTTTTGTAACGATTACATTCATCTTTATTGTCTTCCAGTACTTATTGTCTTCCAATACTTATTTTCCACCATCATTTGCAAATAAATTCATTAAAAATCCTACATTGTGATTTTCTGGATTTTTTTCTCTCATTTTGTCTGTCATAGTTGAAGTGTACCTATGATGAAAATTACAGGCCTCTCTCATCTTTTTAAGTGGAAGAACTTGCACAATTGGTGGCTGACTAAATACTTTTTTGCCCCACTGTATAACTCTACTGCACCCTGCAAACTAATGGATCCGTGATATTTTATAGACATCACCTTCTCCAAATATACATTTAACACAGTAGGGACAAATAGTCATTCTAGCCCTTTTGTTAGACTCCACACTGAAGAGACTGGGCAGGGATGCCCAAAAGGCTTCCTGGTTTGGAAAGTGTTTTAGAGGGCGTTTCGAACAGGGAGGAATAAGCAGGCAGTATCACATGGAGTGGACAAGGAGTATTAACCAGTCCTGTTTCCCTCCTCTCTGACTAGCTTCTCACAATAGCCAGTGTCTAGCAGCCCTCTGGCAACCAGAATCTAAAGCCAGGCCAGCGCTGTCAAGTGTCAGGCCCAGAAAGCCCAGCCATTTGCGATGTTTCCAGTAGGATTACGCTAAGTGCACTTCATTCAGATCTGGAATGTATCTTTAATTATTACGAGACTGCCACCATACAAATGAAGTCCTCAGAGCAAAGCAGTGTTGGGGCTTCTATCCTTGGCATTTGATTTGCATTAATGTAGTTAAGGGTTTATTACCGGGTAGTTTTTCTACAAAGTTAGTCTTTGTTCAAGTAAACACACAAAAAATGTACAGTACCAGTCAAAAGTTTTGACACACCTACTCATTCAAGGGATTTTCTTTATTTTTTACAATTTTCTTCATTGCAGAATAATAATGAAGACATCAAAATATGAAATAACACATATGGAATCATGTAGTAACCAAAAAAGGGTTAAACAAATCAAAATATATTTTAGATTTTAGATTATTCAAAGTAGCCACCCTTTGCCTTGATGACAGCTTTGCACACTATTGGCATTCTCTCAACCAGCTTCACCTGAAATGCTTTTCCAACAGTCTTGAAAGAGTTCCCACATATGCTGAACACTTGTTGGCTGCTTTTGCTTCACTCTGTGGTCCAACTCATCCCAAACCCTCTCAATTTGGTTGAGGTCGGGTGATTGTGGAGGCCAGGTCATCGGATGCAGCACTCCATCACTCTCCTTCTTGGTCAAATCACCCTTACACAGCCTGGAGGTGTGTTGGGTCATTGTCCTGTTGAAAAGCAAATGATAGTCCCACTAAGTGCAAACCAGATGGGATGACGTATCGCTCCAGAATGCTGTGGTAGCCGTGCTGGTTAAGTGTGCCTTCACCAGCAAAGCACCCCCACACCATCACACCTCCTCCTCCATGCTTCACGGTGGGAACCACACATGCGGAGATCATCCATTAACCTACTATGCGTCTCACAAAGACGCAACGGTTGGAACCAAAAATCTCAAATTTGGTCTCATCAGATCAAAGGACAGATTTCCACCAGTCTAATGTCCGTTTCTCATGTTTCTTGGCCCAAACAAGCCTCTTCTTATTATTGGTGTCCTTAATCAGTGGTTTCTTTGCAGCAATTCGATCATGAAGGCCTGATTCACGTGGTCTCCTCTGAACAGTTGATGTTGAGATGTCTCTGTTATTTGAACTCTGTGAAGCATTTATTTAATCTCTGCAGCAGAGGTAACTCTGGGTCTTCCCTTCCTGTGGCGGTCCTCATGAGAGCCAGTTTCATCATAGTTCTTGATGGTCTTTGAGACTGCACTTGATGAAACGTTCATATTTATTTAAATTTTCCTCATTGACTGACCTTCATGTCTTAAAGTTATGATGGGCTGTCGTTTCTCTTTGCTTATTTGAGCTGTACTTGCCATAATATGGACTTGGTCTTTTACCAAATAAGGCTATCTTCTGTATACCCTACCTTGTCACAACACAACTGATTGACTCAAACGCGTTAAGAAGGAAAGAAATTCCACAAATTAACTTTTAACAAGGCACACTTGTAAATTGACTACCTCATAGGCAGGGAGGGAGGGAGGGAGGCAGGCAGGGAGGGAGGGAGGGGGATGGGAGAGAGGGGAGGGAGGAGGAGGGAAAGGAGATTGGCAGGGAGGGGGGAGGGAGGGAGGGGGGTGGGAGAGAGGGGAGGGACCAGGAGGGAAGGGATATTGGCAGGGAGGAACGGGAGATTGGCAGGGAGGGAGGGAGGGAGGGGGATGGGAGAGAGGGGAGGGAGGGATGAGAGGGGAGAGAGGAGGAGGGGAGGGGAGGAGGAGGGAAGGGAGGGAAGGAATGGGAGGCGGGCAGCTAATCTAATGTGTATGAATTACGAGGGAAAAACTTTTCTAGCTGAGGGCCCAGAAGAGAATGGGTGTAGAATAGGAAAGAATAGTAGCTTGTGTGACTGTCACGCCTGGTGACATTCAACTGGTCCTGATACCTACTTCTCACTAAACACTTCCAGATTCACAAGATGTGAGAAACAGCTCCCTGGGTGTTAGAGATCAAGAGCAGTCGCTGGAACAACAAGGTTGTTCTTCAGGACATTATTATGACATCCGTGTGCAAGTTAAAATGCTAGTGAATATGCTGATAAAACCAGGAGCAAATTTACGGCGGCATAAAGCCAAGTTCACCTTAATTTGTTATCTGAAAATATTTATAACAGACTGTTAAAAAGTCTGAAATTAAATGTTTTATGGCCATCTTTCACAAACATAAAGTAAGCAGAACCCAACAAACTGGAATAAAAGAGATAAGAGCATGGTACAGAAGAAGGAACATTTCAGCGCTGTGGGTAAACACGGCTGCTGAATCAATTCACTAATCTGTCTCTGCTCTCGGACTGAGCCAGGCACATGAAATCCAGACTGGTCTCCCATCTTTCTCCCCCTTCTTTTCCAGTGTTGGTTTTCATTAAATATAGCAGGAGAGACTGGTCCCCCCCACCTCTGAGGCTGAATGACTTGTAGGCCATTGTTGTTGGCCTTCCCTGCCAATGAGCCCTAGAGCTCTACACCTTCCTGCCTCACAGCCACAATGTTCCATCTGGCCTCAGAGCTGGAGGTTAGCTCACATGATTGTGGAATACTCTGATAGGGGAAATTACATTGACTATGATGTTAAACTCTTAACAACGTACAGACCTCTTTCCACAGGGGCCATGTTCTGATCACCAATTATATTGACTTGAAGTTCAAGTGAAATGTTACAGTAATTATGACGTCCCACGGATATTTAATTTTCCTTTTCATTTCACATACCGAGTATAAACATCTCACCTTTCTGGAAAGATACTGTAGCTACCTGAACAGCAGAGATCGGATGGAGTGTTTCTTAAAGAGAAAGAGACTAATTGCAGGATCAGAGACAGTAGAAGGTAATATTGCATACACTTGCTGAGGGCCTTTGTAGCTGAGAACTCAGTGATTGAGGGTGAGTCGTGGGAGAGATGAGAGAGTGAGAGATGATGTTAATCACACAGAGATTTCAATTCCACGGCCATGGGAGTATTCCTTCCGCGGTTATTTACTTATGACACCATCCAGATAACTGGCTAGATAATAGCTGCACAATATATGACTGGATTCATTTTGTCTCTAATCCCTTTCCCACCAGTGTATTTCCCTTTTGTTTGAGTAATGAGCTGTAAAATTTAATAATTAACTTTTTCCTCGTGATATAATCGCTCTAGATGGCTAGAAAATGCTAGTTCCGGAGTAGAGAGGCTCTTTAAGTGAATCAAGTGAGTCCCTTAATAAAACTCCTCTTTTCCCTCTCATCACTACAATGCTTTAGGGGGAAGGTAGCTCTCATCACTACAATGCTTTAGGGGGAAGGTAGCTCTCATCACTACAATGCTTTAGGGGGAAGGTAGCTCTCATTGTACAATGCTTTAGAGGGAAGGTAGCTCTCATTGTACAATGCTTTAGGGGGAAGGTAGCTCTCATTGTACAATGCTTTAGGGGGAAGGTAGCTCTCATTGTACAATGCTTTAGGGGGAAGGTAGCTCTCATTGTACAATGCTTTAGGGCGAAGGTAGCTCTCATTGTACAATGCTTTAGGGCGAAGGTAGCTCTCATTGTACAATGCTTTAGGGGGAAGGTAGCTCTCATTGTACAATGCTTTAGGGGGAAGGTAGCTCTCATCACTACAATGCTTTAGGGCGAAGGTAGCTCTCATTGTACAATACTTTAGGGGGAAGGTAGCTCTCATTGTACAATGCTTTAGGGCGAAGGTAGCTCTCATTGTACAATGCTTTAGGGCGAAGGTAGCTCTCATTGTACAATACTTTAGGGGGAAGGTACCTCTCATCACTACAATGCTTTAGGGGGAAGGTACCTCTCATCACTACAATGCTTTAGGGGGAAGGTAGCTCTCATCACTACAATGTTTTAGGGGGAAGGAAGCTCTCATCACTACAATGCTTTAGGGGGAAGCTAGCTCTCATCACTACAATGCTTTAGGGGGAAGGAAGCTCTCATCACTACAATGCTTTAGGGGGAAGGAAGCTGTCATCACTACAATGCTTTAGGGGGAAGGAAGCTCTCATCACTACAATGCTTTAGGGGAAGGTGGGATTTGAATAGGGCTTGAAAAAAAAACATCTTACCCTATAATTCTAGACAGTTGTATAACACCAGTGTCATCACTCTGCCAAGATAACATTCAGAACATACATGTGCAGTGTGTTACCCTTCACCGGACAGTTGCGTGTATGTGTGTATGCACCTGTGTGTATGTGTATGCACATCTGTGTATGTGTGTATGTACCTGTGTGTATGTGTATGCACATCTGTGTATGTGTGTATGCACCTGTGTGTATGTGTGTATGCACCTGTGTGTATGTGTGTATGCACCTGTGTGTATGTGTGTATGCACCTGTGTGTATGTGTGTATGCACCTGTGTGTATGTGTGTATGCACCTGTGTGTATGTGTGTATGCACCTGTGTGTGTGTGTGTGTGTATGCACCTGTGTGTATGTGTGTATGCACCTCTGTGTATGTGTGTATGCACCTGTGTGTATGTGTGTATGCACCTGTGTGTATGTGTGTATGCACCTGTGTGTATGTGTGTATGCACCTCTGTGTATGTGTGTATGCACCTGTGTGTATGTGTGTATGCACCTGTGTGTTTGTGTCTGTGCACCTGGGTGTATGTGTATGCGCATCTGTGTATGTGTGTATGTACCTGTGTGTTTGTGTGTGTGCACCTGTGTGTATGTGTGTATGCACCTGTGTGTTTGTGTGTGTGCACCTGTGTGTATGTGTGTATGCACCTGTGTGTTTGTGTGTGTGCACCTGGGTGTATGTGTGTGAGGTTGAGAGATTGTAGGCTGTATCCCTGTGAGGTGCTGACAGGTCTATGGGGATGTGATCCATGCAGGCTATGTCTCCCCTAATGGGCCCTTGTTAATGTGGGTGTCTTCTTTCTCTTTACTCATTCAGGCCTTCTCTGTGTATGCTGGCGATGAGACCAGATCCTGTTCCCAGGCCCATCAACTAGTGGGGAATTGGCAGAGGAGCCCAGGGCAGGGAGGGGTGGGTGCTAGGCTAGGGTAGCAGCTATGGCATAGAGGCAGTGTTACACAACTAGAGAAGTAACCTGTTGATAGAAGCACTACAGGTCTGTTATAGTCTCTAATCCCTGTGTTGAAACTCCCCTCTTATTCCCCCTGCACTTGTAAAAGTGTCTTTGGTTGTATTTAATTGGATATATGTGGTTGACCGATGTGTCTCACATCAGCGGAGTTTGCATGGGTTTAGAGTGGTTCTCTCCTTTCGTCCCCCCTCTTCTCTTGCCCGCCCTCTCATTCCACAGCTTCTGAACCCAGACAATGAAAACAATGAGATTGGAGCCTCTCTCTCTCCTCTCTGTTTCCCACTCCCCCATTCTGATTTCATGCTCCGGCTCTTGTGCTCTTTTGTCGGCACATTTATTTCACCCCTCTGGCTAACTCTGTAAAAACAATAGTTCTAGTATTTTGTTTATTTATTCATTCATTTAGTCTTTGTCGATCTGTAGCGGCATGACCATCTGCTCAATGAAATTAGATGCTCGAATGAAAGAGACTGTTGTGCTCTCTGTCCCTCTCTCGCTGTTGCTATCTCTCTCTCTCTCTATCTTTCTTCTCTCTCTCTATCTCTTTCTCTCTCTGTCACTATTTCTCTCTGTCCCTGTTTCTCTGTTCCCCTCTCTGTCTCTATTTCTCTGTCCCTCTCTGTCCCTCTCTCTCTCTCTCTCTCTATCTCTCTCTTTCTCTCTGTCCCGCTCTGTGTCTCTATTTCTCTCTATCCCCCTCTCTCTCTCTGTCCCTCTATCTTTTCTCTCGCATACACAAATGCTCAGAGCCCCTAACAGGAATGTTGGGGCAGCCTGGCCCTTCCCCACAGAGTTTTAGAAACAGGGCAGCCTGGCCCTTCCCCACAGAGTTTTAGAAACAGGACAGCCTGGCCCTTCCCCACAGAGTTGTAGAAACAGGGAAGCCTGGCCCTTCCCCACAGAGTGGTAGAAACAGGGAAGCCTGGCCCTTCCCCACAGAGTTGTAGTCACTAGAGGGACCACCAGCCTCTGCTTCTTGTTCAGTGACCTGGATATTTAGTTACAATACTGAGTTTCACCTCTGAGCTTAGCTTAGTTAGTTTCACCTCTGAGCTTAGCTTAGTTAGTTTCACCTCTGAGCTTAGCTTATGTCACGCCCTGACCATAGAGAGCCATTGTTTCTCTATGGTGTAGTAGGTCAGGGCGTGACTAGGGGGTGATCTAGTATATCTATGTCTATGTTGTGTTCTAGTTCATTTTTCTATGTTGGTGTTTTGTATGATTTCCAATTAGAGGCAGCTGGTAATCGTTGTCTCTAATTGGGGATCATATTTAAGTAGTTATTTTTCCCACCTGTGTTTGTGGGATCTTGTTTATGTGTAGTTGCCTGTGAGCACTCCATTGTCTTCACGTTTAGTTCATTCTTTATTGTTTTTGTGCGTTTCAGTTAATAAACATGTGGAAACCATATCACGCTGCACCTTGGTCCGATAATTCTTACTACGAACATGACAGCTTAGTTAGTTTCACCTCTGAGTTCAGCTTAGTTAGTTTCACCTCTGAGTTTAGGTTAGTTAGTTTCACCTCTGAGTTTAGGTTAGTTAGTTTCACCTCTGAGTTTAGCTTAGTTAGTTTCACCTCTGAGTTTAGCTTAGTTAGTTTCACCTCTGAGTTTAGGTTAGTTAGTTTCACCTCTGAGTTTAGGTTAGTTAGTTTCACCTCTGAGCTGAGCTTAATTAGTTTCACCTCTGAGTTTAGCTTAGTTAGTTTCACCTCTGAGTTTAGGTTAGTTAGTTTCACCTCTGAGTTTAGGTTAGTTATTTTCACCTCTGAGCTGAGCTTAGTTAGTTTCACCTCTGAGCTGAGCTTAGTTAGTTTCACCTCTGAGTTTAGGTTAGTTAGTTTCACCTCTGAGTTTAGGTTAGTTAGCCATATAGAGATACAATTCAAAACATAGAAACATGCCAACATCACACTGGAATTGTTTTCAATTAGAGAATATGTGATCAAAAGGGATATTGAAATGTTTTTGAAGAATAAATTAGCTGAAAGGTGATCTGTATAATTTCTTCTATTAGTTGGAAAATGTACAAATGTATCTCTCATAGCCAATGCACGTTGTGCTGTTGTGTTTGTTGATGAATAGCAGCATATCAAATCAAAAATGAATCTAATGTTATTTGTCACATGCTTGGTAAACAACAGGTGTAGACTAACAGGAAAATGCTTACGGGTCTTTACCTACAATGCAGAGAGAAAAAATAGAAATAATGGAATAATAAATACACAATGAGTAATGATTACTTGCCTTTATACACGGGGTACCAGTACAGAGTCCATGTGCAGGGGTACGAGGTCATTGAGGTAGATATGTACATAAGACTAAGAATAAAGTGACCAGGCAACAGAATAGACAATAAACAATAACAGCAGCGTATGTGATGAGTCAAAAAAGTTAATGTAAAAATGGTCAGTGTAGATTGTCCAGGTATCTATTGTTGAACTATTTAACTAAGTATGTATCAGTCTTATGGCTTTGGGGTACAAGCTGTTCAGGGTCTGTTGTTCCAGACTTGGTGCCACTATGTCCATCCTTCCTCCACTCTGGGACAGTTGATGGCAGGTTGAATTATTCAGGACCTTCCTGTATGGCCTAATTACTGCTGTATAGACCACTCCATAATGTAAACATCAGTGATGTACATTATGTTATTTTACCTCAGTGGGGTGCCCATAGTGATGGACTGGTGTGTAGCGTTGTAGCCTCCTTCAAATGGAGAGAATGGATGAGCTGGAAGGGAATTGAGCCGTGCTTGTGTGTGCGTGCATGTGTGTGTGTGCATGTGTGTGTGTGTGCATGTGTGTGTGTGTGCATGTGTGTGTGTGTGCATGTGTGTGAATAATTCCTGAAAGGGCCTGTGACAGTGAGTAGTAGAGTAAAGTAGCTGATCAGACAGATGAAGGGTAAAAGGCCTCAGCCGGCTCCCCACACTCACCTGTCGGCCTTCCCCAGGTACAAGGCTCTCCTCTCCTACAGGGAGCAGCCTTCTGACCTGGAGATGGCCCTTTTCATTACTGGCATTCCAACACTGTATTTGTTTAAAAAGGAATCAATTAAATTGAAATCTCTCTGAAAGCTCTACTAGGAAAACACTGTCTGGACAATGTTTAGATTGTGTGGAGGCTGCATCTTTTCCCACTCCCTCTGTTTCTATTGCAACCAAAACACACAGTCTTAATTGCTTTATGCAAAAGCACTACACTGTCGTACACAATCCCCTCTCCTACGTGTTATTTTCTTTTCATATAGCCATGGTTTGTTCTCAATGCGAGCCTCTCTGGGAAGGAGAACAACCTTCCTCGACCTCTCCTTCATATTCACACTTAATCCGTGGATGTTTTGAAACAGAAATCATTTTGTAGTAAGAAAATAATCTCGACAAACAGAGATGTAAAAAAAAAAGTTTGCGACTGAGAGGCAGGAAGAATTGAGCTTCTGGTTTCTAAGAGTTTCTCCTGTGAGGTGGGGGTTGTTTTTCTTATGCACATGTTCTATTCTTCTGTCTGTTTGCAGAGGAAACACACGGTGTGTTTTTCAATGGGATGAACTTGTCCTCAGCTTTCAAGGCAAACTGTTCTCAGGCTTACTGTAGGTCACAGCTGTTGTGTGGGCCAAGATTCTGACACAAGGGATGGTGCACAACCACCTGACCATGTTATGTCTATAAACAGCAGAACCACCTGACCATGTTATGTCTATAAACAGCATAACCACCTGACCATGTTATGTCTATAAACAGCAGAACCACCTGACCATGTTATGTCTATAAACAGCAGAACCACCTGTCCATGTTATGTCTATAAACAGCAGAACCACCTGACCATGTTATGTCTATAAACATCAGAACCACCTGACCATGTTATGTCTATAAACAGCAGAACCACCTGACCATGTTATGCTATAAACAGCAGAACCACCTGACCATGTTATGTCTATAAACAGCAGAACCACCTGACCATGTTATGTCTATAAACAGCAGAACCACCTGACCATGTTATGTCTATAAACAGCAGAACCACCTGACCATGTTATGTCTATAAACAGCAGAACCACCTGACCATGTTATGTCTATAAACAGCAGAACCACCTGACCATGTTATGTCTATAAACAGCAGAACCACCTGACCATGTTATGTCTATAAACAGCAGAACCACCTGACCATGTTATGTCTATAAACAGCAGAACCAGCTGACCATGTTATGTCTATAAACAGCAGAACCACTCGACCATGTTATGTCTATAAACAGCAGAACCACCTGACCATGTTATGTCTATAAACAGCAGAACCACTCGACCATGTTATGTCTATAAACAGCAGAACCACCTGACCATGTTATGTCTATAAACAGCAGAACCACCTGACCATGTTATGTCTATAAACAGCAGAACCACCTGACCATGTTATGTCTATAAACAGCAGAACCACCTGACCATGTTATGTCTATAAACAGCAGAACCACCTGACCATGTTATGTCTATAAACAGCAGAACCACCTGACCATGTTATGTCTATAAACAGCAGAACCACCTGACCATGTTATGTCTATAAACAGCAGAACCACCTGACCATGTTATGTCTATAAACAGCAGAACCACCTGACCATGTTATGTCTATAAACAGCAGAACCACCTGACCATGTTATGTCTATAAACAGCAGAACCACCTGACCATGTTATGTCTATAAACAGCAGAACCACCTGACCATGTTATGTCTATAAACAGCAGAACCACCTGACCATGTTATGTCTATAAACAGCAGAGCCACCTGACCATGTTATGTCTATAAACAGCACTATGTGAGGATATTCACTGAGTGTACAAAACATTAAGAACACTCTTTGAGCTGAGGTTAGGCTCTTTCCATGACATAGACTGACCAGGTGAAAGCTATGATCCCTTATTAATGTCACTTGTTAAATCCACTTCAATCAGTGTAGATGAAGGGGAGGAGACAGGTTAAAGAAGGATTCAATGTTAGGAAAGTGTTCGTAATGTTTGGTATACTCAGTGAATGTTAGGTTGGTGCAGAAACCACTTAAACACCAGCCATATTTTAGGACTATGCTAATAGCAGGAGTGTGGTAGGATGCTATAATAGGGGGAAGCTGATTTAACCATTGATGCATATCTTCCAAATATTAAATCCACTTTCCAACTGTGTTTTACAATAGACATTAACGTCATCGTGATTCTCTGGGCCACTGATATGGAACACGGGTTTATGACATCTGTCATGCAATGCTAATGTAGGGACTCACTCAGTGGAATGCATACCTGCCTCCCTCTATTCCCACCTCATTTGTCTAGCCGTGCTTTGTTTTTTGTCCTTTTATAAAGAGATTTAACTGAAAAGAGTTCCAGCTCAGTCAGTACTGAAAGTAACTGTTTTGTTTTTCCTTCAGAGTACATCACCTTGAACAGGAAGTCCCTGAGGTCAGCTAGCTACAGTAGCACTGCATCACCATCTGAGGCCTCCTATGGAGGTGTTCTCCCTCTGTCCTCTCACCCTCTCCATCACTTCTACCCTCATCGTCCTCTCCCTGTTTCTAACACTCTCTCTCTCTCTCTCCCTCCCTCACTCCCTCGTTCTTTTCCTGTCTCTTGTTCACCCCTTTCTCTCTTTCTCTCTCTCTTTCTCTCTCTCTCTCTCTTTCTCTCTCTCTTTCTCTCTCTCTCTCTCTCTCTCTCTCTCTCTCTCTCTCTCTCTCTCGCTGCCTCTCTCTCTCTCTCTCTCTCTCTCTCTCTCTCTCTCTCTCTCTCTCTCTCTCTCTCTCTCTCTCTCTCTCTCTCTCTCTCACTACTGTGACGATAATGAGACAATAGCGCTCCACTGTTCTTGTAAGCCCCATAAACAAGACCCGAGACAAGTTCAATGGATTTGTTAAATTATTGACATTTAATTGGAGGTGCTTTTGTGAAGCCTTCTGAAATGCTATTCCCTGTTTCTCTGTCGCCATGGCTGCTAATGAGCGCAACAGTTATTCACCCTGTCAGTATGTGACGCAGGACCCCGGAGTTCCTCCAAATAAATTAATTGTGTCACTTGGACACAGATAAAACAGGTTGGCATTTTTTAACTGGAAAATGATACCAAAAGAGAATAATAATTAGCATGTTGCTGCTGAAGTGCAGGAGGGAAAAGGAAAGAGAGAGAGAGGTTTTCAGGTGTGTCCCTTTTCCATCTGGTTAATAGCTCTGCAGCTGTCCTGCTGTAATCCCTATGGAGCTGTCTGAGGCAGGCCATTTAACACACACACACACACACACACACACACACACACACACACACACACACACACACACACACACACACACACACACACACAGTACTAGACCAGTGTTCAGCACATGCAGAACATGTATAGTTTGTCTTCTCTACATATCCTCCCCTCTCCCTCTCTGTCTGGCCTCGCTCCCCTGTGTTCCCATCCTGACCTTACGGCTAGCACTCAGGGATTGCGCTGCTAACGCATGTGATAATGCTGTTTACATAGACTTTAAGTGGGGTGACATTACACCCTCCATGTCAGAGAAAATAGCTAATTTCCATAAGTCCTGGAAATGCAAAAAAAGCCTTGCTCATTTATGTGGTGAATAGTAATTGAATTACTATTCTCCTTCAGGTGAGGCTTCAGACGTTAAGGAGGAGGAGGAGGAGGGGGATGGAGGAGGAGGAGTGGGATGGAGGAGGAGGAGGAGTGGGATGGAGGAGGAGGGGGAGTGGGATGGAGGAGGAGTGGGTTGGAGGAGGAGGAGTGGGATGGAGGAGGAGGAGTGGGATGGAGGAGGAGGAGTTGGATGGAGGAGGAGGAGTATGAGGGAGGAGGAGGAGGAGTATGATGGAGGAGGAGGAGGGGGATGAAGGAGGAGTAGTGTGATTGAGGAGGAGTGGAATGGGAGGAGGAGTGGGATGGGGAGGAGGCGTGGGATGGAGGAGGAGTAGGTTGGAGGAGGAGGAGTGGGATGGAGGAGGAGGAGGATTGGGATGGAGGAGGAGGAGTGGGATGGGGGAGAAGGAGGAGTGGGATGGAGAAGGAGGAGGAGTGGGATGGAGGAGGAGGAGGTTGGAGGAGGAGGAGTGGGATGGAGGAGGAGGAGGATTGGGATGGAGGAGGAGGAGTGGGATGGGGGAGAAGGAGGAGTGGGATGGAGAAGGAGGAGGAGTGGGATGGAGGAGGAGGAGTGGGATGGAGGAGGAGGAGGAGTGGGATGTGGAGGAGGGATGGAGAAGGAGGAGGAGTGGGATGGAGGAGGAGGAGGAGTGGGATGGAGGAGGAGTGGGATGGGGAGGAGGAGTGGGATGGAGGAGGAGTGGGATGGAGGAGGAGGAGGAGTGGGATGGAGGAGGAGTGGGATGGGGAGGAGGAGTGGGATGGAGGAGGAGGAGTGGGATGGAGGAGGAGTAGGTTGGAGGAGGAGGAGTGGGATGGAGGAGGAGGAGGAGTGGGATGGAAGAGGAGTGGGATGGAGGAGGAGGAGTGGGATGGAGGAGGAGGAGGAGTGGGATGGAGGAGGAGGAGGAGTGGGATGGAGAAGGAGGAGGAGTGGGATGGAGGAGGAGGAGGAGTGGGATGGAGGAGGAGTGGGATGGGGAGGAGGAGTGGGATGGAGGAGGAGGAGTGGGATGGAGGAGGAGTAGGTTGGAGGAGGAGGAGTGGGATGGAGGAGGAGGAGGAGTGGGATGGAAGAGGAGGAGTGGGATGGAGGAGGAAGAGTGGGATGGGGAGGAGGAGTGGAATGGGGATGGACAAGAGGGCAGGGATGGTACCTGACATCATCAATTACTTTACAGTATTTCTACCACAAGATTCAATACTCTGATTTGAAATCTTCCAACTCCACAGACCAGTGCTGAAACAATTTACTATCTTGTGAACACTGATAACATACTAGGCACAGCTTGTCATCAATAGCATTTACACTGTAAACCATTTAACTGTGAACCATTTAACTGTAAACCATTTAAGTGTTCACGGTGAAGTGTCTTTACAGATAGGCTGTGTACACTGTTACAAACATTCTGTGGTACACTCCACACTAGTAGAACCTCATTGTAAAGTTAAAGAGCAGATGAAAGTAAGCAGCAAACTCAAAATAATACTAAATACTAAATAATACTAAATACTTAACTCTAAGAAACTATTACGACAGACGACACAACAGTGGTACGCTTGATTACATCTAGGTCTGGGCTGGGCAGCGACTACATCTAGGTCTGGACAGGGCAGTGACTACATCTAGGTCTGGGCTGGGCAGCGACTACATCTAGGTCTGGGCTGGGCAGAGACTACACCTAGGTTTGGACTGGGCTGGGCTGGGTAGCGACTACGTCTAGGTCTGGGCTGGGCAGCGACTACATCTAGGTCTGGGCTGGGCAGCGACTACATCTAGGTCTGGACTGGGCACTGACTACATCTAGGTCTGGGCTGGGCAGCGACTACATCTAGGTCTGGGCTGGGCAGAGACTACACCTAGGTTTGGACTGGGCTGGGCTGGGTAGCGACTACGTCTAGGTCTGGGCTGGGCAGCGACTACATGCAGGTCTGGACTGGGCTGGGCTGGGCAGCGACTACATCTAGGTCTGGGCTGGGCAGCGACTACATCTAGGTCTGGACTGGGCAGCGACTACATCTAAGTCTGGGCTGGGCAGCGACTACATTTAGGTCTGGGCTGGGCTGGGCAGCGACTACATCTCAGTCTGGACTGGGCAGTGACTACATCCTGTTCTGGTCTGGGCAGTGACTACATCTAGGTCTGGGCTGGGCAGAGACAACATCTAGGTCTGGACTGGGAAGCGACTACATCTAGGTCTGGGCTGGGCAGTGACTACATCTAGTTCTGGACTGGGCAGCGACTACATCTAGGTCTGGGCTGCGCTGGTCTGGGCTGCACTGGGCTGGGCTGGGCTGCACTGGACTGGGCTGCACTGGGCTGGGCTGCACTGGGCTGGGCTTCACTTGGCTGGCCTGCACTGGGCTGGGCTGTGCTGGGCTGGGCTGCACTTGGCTGGGCTACACTGGTCTGGGCTGGTCTGGGCTGCACTGGGCTGGGCTGCACTGGGCTACACTAGGCAGCACTGGGCTGGTCTGGGCTGCACTGGGCTGGGCTGGTCTGGGCTGGTCTGGTCTGGGCTGGTCTGGGCTGCACTGGTCTGGTCTGGTCTGGGCTGCACTGGGCTGGTCTGGTCTGGGCTGGTCTGGTCTGGGCTGGTCTGGGCTGGTCTGGGCTGGTCTGGTCTGGGATGGTCTGGTGTGGTCTGGGGTGGTCTGGTCTGGTCTGGGCTGGGGTAGTACTAGTGTACTAGTAACTCTTACTGTTACTGCAGCTTCATATGGAAGTTTTCCGGAGCTCGTTCCAGCTTCTCTCTTCTTTCAATTTAGTTTACCTCCTTATGGTTGATTATTTTGTACTGTCAGCACCAGATATGTTTTAACCAATGAAATCGGTTGAGCGATAAGGGGGCAGGACAGCGATAGTCTTGTTGTCAACACGTAGAGAGGACTTGGGACTAGAGAGAAAGCCTTGGTTCTCCTCTCCGATACGTTCCCCTTAATAGCTTAGAACGTATGTTTTAAACATCAGGAAAAAGTCAAGACAGTGTTATGGGGGCCACGACTCTTCCCCGCAATCCCCCCCCCCCCCCCTCTCTCTGTTTTTCTGCTAATTTGGCGTTTAGAAGATCTTAAGCTTTTCAAGCACAGGGTTGTCAGGGATCAGTTTTTGCCGGAGGCGTCTTGATTCAAGGATATTTGGCTCTGATTGATCTTCTTTCAGAGAAGGGTTAAGCTTTTGAGCGATGCCAGGAGATTGAGCTAATGATAAGTAATTCTGCTAATTGCTATGAAATTAGACTTTGCCATCCGTGCTGTAATTACTTGTGCCTGACTCTGTATTCAGGGATGGTTGAGCATCGCTCCCCTGTGCTGCAGCCATGTGATCCTGTCAGGACAGAGAGCTATGGTCCGGCTGGCTCAGTCAGTTCTGCTGAAGCTGCAGTTTGTCCCCCCACCCCCTCTGTGTTGTTGTTGGGGGACGTTTATTGGATTGCCAGTCTCCTCTGTTTGCTGCGTGCCCCGGCCGGCCGGTGAGGGAGTGCCCTTGCGGGGACAGCAGTAGCAGCGGCTTCAGGAGCGCCACACCACATCAATTCTGCATCATTTGCATTACAGTGCGCAGTAAACTACAGATGGTTTGGAATACAAATGTATTCCACCAGGCGTGGGGAAATATGTTGGGTGGAGGAGAGGGCTCACAGTAGGTGGAGGGGAGGGGGAGGGCTCAGTGGGCGGAGGGGAGGGGGAGGGCTCAGTGGGTGGAGGGGAGAGGGAGGGCTCAGTGGGTGGAGGGGAGGGGGAGGGCTCAGTGGGTGGAGGGGAAGGGGAGGGCTCAGTAGGTGGAGGGGAGGGGGAGGGCTCAGTGGGTGGAGGGGAGAGGGAGAGCTCAGTGGGTGGAGGGGAGGGGGAGGGCTCAGTAGGTGGAGGGGAGGGGGAGGGCTCAGTGCGTGGAGGCCATCAGGGTAAAGGAGAGCCTGGAGATGGGGCCAGATTTGTTGTGCTGTCTGGACAAAATTAGCTCGCCACCCTGAGCTTTTATATGACCTCTGGTCACCTCTAAAGCCTTGCTAATAATACCCAACTTTGTTAAAGCTGACTACATCCAATTTATATTTACACTAAAATGGCCATGTTTTTTTAAATCAACTCTATTACACTATTTTAGCAAAATAACAATGGATTTAGATCCTGACTTTATGCCATTATAAATGTATATTACATTTTCTAATGTAGCTTGTCATCAAATCATCCCTGGCTCTTTCTTTGTGCATCCCTAAACCACTATGAATGTGTGAATGCATCAGGATCAGCTGAAAAAATACTAATCTTTAACTCTCACAATGTTAGAATCTTGTCTGTCCCTCGTTCAGAACCTTCCCCCCTTCCTCCTCTCCCTCCGTCTTCCCCTATCTCTCTACCCCATTGTTTCGGGACATCAAATGCACCTCAGTATGCACATGGTGCACCTAACAATGGCCTCCTGACAGCTCCAGTGGACATTAAAGGTTCCCGTTGACAGAGCAGAGGGGATACGGGAGAGGCGGTCCAAGATCTGTTGCCGGGGCTAATGAAAAAGATTTATTCATGATTTTAAAAGTCAGCATTAGCACTCTCTGCAACATTTGGTTCCGATCTTTTCATGGCACTCTCTCTCCGAGGTGTGATTATCTGTTGTGACTCTCTCACAGCTTCTACAGCTTCCCAACGCCTTAACTTAAGACTGGATAATAGATACAGTAGAAGTCGGATTACTGTAGTTATACAGTATTATAAACTGGGTGGTTCGAGCCCTGAATGCTGATTGGCTGACAGCAGTGGTATATCAGACATTATACCACAGGTATGACAAACATATATTTTTACTGTTCTAATTACGTTGGTAACCAGTTTATAATAGCAATAAGGCACCTCTGGGGTTTGTGATTTATGGCCAATATACCACGGCTAAGGGCTGTGTCCAGGCACTCCGCGTTGCGTCGTGCTTAAGAACAGCCCTTAGTCGTGGTATATTGGCCATATACCACAACCCTCATGCCTTATTGCTTAAGTACACCATCAGAATGTAATCTACTATACTGTATTACATTTTATTTGATAAATATGATGAAATATGTGAAATGGATAGGTTGTCTTCCTGTGGCTGTGTCTCACTGGGAGCTCTGCCATATCTCTGTGTTCTCCTGGCTGTGTCTCACTGGGAGCTCTGTCATATATCTGTGTTCTCCTGGCTGTGTCTCACTGGGAGCTCTGTCATATATCTGTGTTCTCCTGGCTGTGTCTCACTGGGAGCTCTGTCATATCTCTGTGTTCTCCTGGCTGTGTCTCACTGGGAGCTCTGTCATATCTCTGTGTTCCCCTGGCTGTGTCTCACTGGGAGCCCTGTCATATCTCTGTGTTCCCCTGGCTGTGTCTCACTGGGAGCTCTGTCATATCTCTGTGTTCCCCTGGCTGTGTCTCACTGGGAGCTCTGTCATATATCTGTGTTCTCCTGGCTGTGTCTCACTGGGAGCTCTGTCATATCTCTGTGTTCCCCTGGCTGTGTCTCACTGGGAGCTCTGTGATATATCTGTGTTCTCCTGGCTGTGTCTCACTGGGAGCTCTGTCATATCTCTGTGTTCCCCTGGCTGTGTCTCACTGGGAGCGCTGTCATATCTCTGTGTTCTCCTGGCTGTGTCTCACTGGGAGCTCTGTCATATCTCTGTGTTCCCCTAGCTGTGTCTCACTGGGAGCTCTGTCATATCTCTGTGTTCCCCTGGCTGTGTCTCACTGGGAGCTCTGTCATATATCTGTGCTCTCCTGGCTGTGTCTCACTTGGAGCTCTGTCATATCTCTGTGTTCCCCTGGCTGTGTCTCACTTGGAGCTCTGTCATATCTCTGTGTTCCCCTAGCTGTGTCTCACTGGGAGCTCTGTCATATCTCCGTGTTCCTCTGGCTGTGTCTCACTTGGAGCTCTGTCATATCTCTGTGTTCCCCTAGCTGTGTCTCACTGGGAGCTCTGTCATATCTCTGTGTTCCTCTGGCTGTGTCTCACTGTGAGCTCTGTCATATCTCTGTGTTCCCCTGGCTGTGTCTCACTGGGAGCTCTGTCATATATCTGTGTTCTCCTGGCTGTGTCTCACTGGGAGCTCTGTCATATCTCTGTGTTCCCCTGGCTGTGTCTCACTGGGAGCTCTGTCATATCTCTGTGTTCTCCTGGCTGTGTCTCACTGGGAGCTCTGTCATATCTCTGTGTTCCCCTGGCTGTGTCTCACTGGGAGCTCTGTCATATATCTGTGTTCTCCTGGCTGTGTCTCTGCTGGATGCCCAGTCATAGATAGGTTATTCTCCTGCCCCGGTAAAAAATAGACCTGTTCTCACCATGAGGTGAGGTTCTCAGCAGTCCTCTCTCTTTGTGTGTGTGTGTTGGTTTATTTGTGTGTGTGTGTGTTTGTGTATTTGTGTGTGTCATGTTTGTGTACATATGTGTGTGTGTGTGTGTATTTGTGTGTGTCATGTGTGTGTACATATGTGTGTGTGTGTGTTTGTGTATTTGTGTGTGTCATGTGTGTGTACATATGTGTGTGTGTTTGTGTATTTGTGTGTGTCATGTGTGTGTCATGTGTGTGTACATATGTGTGTGTGTTTGTGTATTTGTGTGTGTTATGTGTGTATTTGTGTGTGTCATGTGTGTGTACATATGTGTGTGTGTGTGTGTGTGTTTGTGTATTTGTGTGTGTCATGTGTGTGTACATATGTGTGTGTGTTTGTGTATTTGTGTGTGTCATGTGTGTGTCATGTGTGTGTACATATGTGTGTGTGTTTGTGTATTTGTGTGTGTCATGTGTGTGTCATGTGTGTGTCATGTGTGTGTCATGTGTGTTTGTGTATTTGTGTGTGTCATGTGTGTGTACATATGTGTGTGTGTTTGTGTATTTGTGTGTGTCATGTGTGTGTCATGTGTGTGTACATATGTGTGTGTGTTTGTGTATTTGTGTGTGTCATGTGTGTGTCATGTGTGTGTTATGTGTGTGCCATGTGTGTGTCATGTGTGTGTACATATGTGTGTGTGTTTGTGTATTTGTGTGTGTCATGTGTGTGTCATATGTGTGTCATGTGTGTGTCATGTGTGTGTCATGTGTGTGTACATATGTGTGTGTGTTTGTGTATTTGTGTGTGTCATGTGTGTGTCATGTGTGTTTCATGTGTGTGTCATGTGTGTGTCATGTGTGTGTCATGTGTGTGTCATGTGTGTGTACATATGTGTGTCATGTGTGTGTACATATGTGTTTGTGTGTGTGTGTTTGTGTATTTGTGTGTGTCATGTGTGTGTCATGTGTGTGTCATGTGTGTGTACATATGTTCATGTATGGAAACACTCGGAACTGTGGTGTCGGTTGTTCTGTACTGTTCTGGGATCTAATTTTAACGAGTCTTCTCTCTTTTTCATCTTTCATTGTTACTTTTACCCAGAGGGCCTTTTCCTTCCCCCTCCCCCTAATGCTTCACATTCCTTCTCTATGCAACCCAGCTTGTTTCCTGATATTGCACATTGTTTGGGAACTTCAAAAGGCTCCATTTTCAACATGTGTCCATTTTAGACTGTAAAGGAATCTATGGCATGTGGTCTGAATTACCCCCCCCCCCTCCCTACTTAAACACTCACATGTGAAGAAACTAATCAGAACATACATGACCAATCAGTCTTCACTCCTGGATTTCAGAAAAATCATCTTTACAGTAGATAAATGTTCAGCTTTCCATCCAGTGTATATAACATCAATATACATAATAGAACCAGATTCCTGTTCCCCCTGCTATCTAATCCATTCAGAGGGTGAAGAAGGCTTGTGTCTCTAGGCTGTTAGCTGTGTGAAGGAGAGGGATCTGCCATAATGTATGTAACCTTGGCAGAGGGCTGACAGGGAGGCCAAGAGGGGGTCACCGCTGAGCTGCCCGGTCCTGGAGCAGACCTCTGTGCTTTTGGGTGGGGGTGAAGCCGGAGCAGAACACAGTGCTATTGGGTGGGGGTGAAGCCGGAGCAGACCACTGTGCTATTGGGTGGGGGTGAAGCCGGAGCAGACCACAGTGCTATTGGGTGGGGGTGAAGCCGGAGCAGAACACTGTGCTATTGGGTTGGGGTGAAGCCGGAGCAGACCACTGTGCTATTGGGTTGAGGTGAAGCCGGAGCAGACCACAGTGCTATTGGGTTGAGGTGAAGCCGGAGCAGATCACAGTGCTATTGGGTGGGGGTGAAGCAGGAGCAGACCACTGTGCTATTGGGTGGGGGTAAAGCCGGAGCAGACCACAGTGCTATTGGGTTGAGGTGACGCCGGAGCAGACCACAGTGCTATTGGGTTGAGGTGACGCCGGAGCAGACCACAGTGCTATTGGGTTGAGGTGACGCCGGAGCAGACCACAGTGCTATTGGGTTGAGGTGACGCCGGAGCAGACCACAGTGCTATTGGGTTGAGGTGACGCCGGAGCAGACCACAGTGCTATTGGGTTGAGGTGACGCCGGAGCAGACCACAGTGCTATTGGGTTGAGGTGAAGCCGGAACAGACCACAGTGCTATTGGGTTGAGGTGAAGCCGGAACAGACCACAGTGCTATTGGGTTGAGGTGAAGCCGGAACAGACCACAGTGCTATTGGGTTGAGGTGACGCCGGAACAGACCACAGTGCTATTGGGTTGAGGTGAAGCCGGAACAGACCACAGTGCTATTGGGTTGAGGTGACGCCGGAGCAGACCACAGTGCTATTGGGTTGAGGTGACGCCGGAGCAGACCACAGTGCTATTGGGTTGAGGTGACGCCGGAGCAGACCACAGTGCTATTGGGTTGAGGTGACGCCGGAGCAGACCACAGTGCTATTGGGTTGAGGTGACGCCGGAGCAGACCACAGTGCTATTGGGTTGAGGTGACGCCGGAGCAGACCACAGTGCTATTGGGTTGAGGTGACGCCGGAGCAGACCACAGTGCTATTGGGTTGAGGTGACGCCGGAGCAGACCACAGTGCTATTGGGTTGAGGTGACGCCGGAGCAGACCACAGTGCTATTGGGTTGAGGTGACGCCGGAGCAGACCACAGTGCTATTGGGTTGAGGTGACGCCGGAGCAGACCACAGTGCTATTGGGTTGAGGTGAAGCCGGAACAGACCACAGTGCTATTGGGTTGAGGTGAAGCCGGAACAGACCACAGTGCTATTGGGTTGAGGTGAAGCCGGAACAGACCACAGTGCTATTGGGTTGAGGTGACGCCGGAGCAGACCACAGTGCTATTGGGTTGAAGTGACGCCGGAGCAGACCACAGTGCTATTGGGTTGAGGTGACGCCGGAGCAGACCACAGTGCTATTGGGTTGAGGTGACGCCGGAGCAGACCACAGTGCTATTGGGTTGAGGTGACGCCGGAGCAGACCACAGTGCTATTGGGTTGAGGTGACGCCGGAGCAGACCACAGTGCTATTGGGTTGAGGTGACGCCGGAGCAGACCACAGTGCTATTGGGTTGAGGTGACGCCGGAGCAGACCACAGTGCTATTGGGTTGAGGTGACGCCGGAGCAGACCACAGTGCTATTGGGTTGAGGTGACGCCGGAGCAGACCACAGTGCTATTGGGTTGAGGTGACGCCGGAGCAGACCACAGTGCTATTGGGTTGAGGTGAAGCCGGAACAGACCACAGTGCTATTGGGTTGAGGTGAAGCCGGAACAGACCACAGTGCTATTGGGTTGAGGTGAAGCCGGAACAGACCACAGTGCTATTGGGTTGAGGTGAAGCCGGAGCAGACCACAGTGCTATTGGGTTGAGGTGACGCCGGAGCAGACCACAGTGCTATTGGGTTGAGGTGACGCCGGAGCAGACCACAGTGCTATTGGGTTGAGGTGACGCCGGAGCAGACCACAGTGCTATTGGGTTGAGGTGACGCCGGAGCAGACCACAGTGCTATTGGGTTGAGGTGACGCCGGAGCAGACCACAGTGCTATTGGGTTGAGGTGAAGCCGGAACAGACCACAGTGCTATTGGGTTGAGGTGAAGCCGGAACAGACCACAGTGCTATTGGGTTGAGGTGAAGCCGGAACAGACCACAGTGCTATTGGGTTGAGGTGAAGCCGGAGCAGACCACAGTGCTATTGGGTTGAGGTGACGCCGGAGCAGACCACAGTGCTATTGGTTTGAGGTGACGCCGGAGCAGACCACAGTGCTATTGGGTTGAGGTGACGCCGGAGCAGACCACAGTGCTATTGGGTTGAGGTGAAGCCGGAGCAGACCACAGTGCTATTGGGTTGAGGTGACGCCGGAGCAGACCACAGTGCTATTGGGTTGAGGTGAAGCCGGAGCAGACCACAGTGCTATTGGGTTGAGGTGACGCCGGAGCAGACCACAGTGCTATTGGGTTGAGGTGAAGCCGGAACAGACCACAGTGCTATTGGGTTGAGGTGACGCCGGAGCAGACCACAGTGCTATTGGGTTGAGGTGAAGCCGGAACAGACCACAGTGCTATTGGGTTGAGGTGAAGCCGGAACAGACCACAGTGCTATTGGGTTGAGGTGACGCCGGAGCAGACCACAGTGCTATTGGGTTGAGGTGAAGCCGGAACAGACCACAGTGCTATTGGGTTGAGGTGAAGCCGGAACAGACCACAGTGCTATTGGGTTGAGGTGAAGCCGGAACAGACCACAGTGCTATTGGGTTGAGGTGACGCCGGAGCAGACCACAGTGCTATTGGGTGGGGGTGAAGCCGGAACAGACCACAGTGCTATTGGGTTGAGGTGAAGCCGGAGCAGACCACAGTGCTATTGGGTTGAGGTGAAGCCGGAACAGACCACAGTGCTATTGGGTTGAGGTGACGCCGGAGCAGACCACAGTGCTATTGGGTTGAGGTGAAGCCGGAACAGACCACAGTGCTATTGGGTTGAGGTGAAGCCGGAACAGACCACAGTGCTATTGGGTTGAGGTGAAGCCGGAACAGACCACAGTGCTATTGGGTTGAGGTGAAGCCGGAACAGACCACAGTGCTATTGGGTTGAGGTGACGCCGGAACAGACCACAGTGCTATTGGGTTGAGGTGACCCCGGAGCAGACCACAGTGCTATTGGGTTGAGGTGAAGCCGGAACAGACCACAGTGCTATTGGGTTGAGGTGACGCCGGAGCAGACCACAGTGCTATTGGGTTGAGGTGAAGCCGGAACAGACCACAGTGCTATTGGGTTGAGGTGACGCCGGAGCAGACCACAGTGCTATTGGGTTGAGGTGAAGCCGGAACAGACCACAGTGCTATTGGGTTGAGGTGAAGCCGGAACAGACCACAGTGCTATTGGGTTGAGGTGAAGCCGGAACAGACCACAGTGCTATTGGGTTGAGGTGACGCCGGAGCAGACCACAGTGCTATTGGGTTGAAGTGACGCCGGAGCAGACCACAGTGCTATTGGGTTGAGGTGAAGCCGGAACAGACCACAGTGCTATTGGGTTGAGGTGAAGCCGGAACAGACCACAGTGCTATTGGGTTGAGGTGAAGCCGGAACAGACCACAGTGCTATTGGGTTGAGGTGAAGCCGGAACAGACCACAGTGCTATTGGGTTGAGGTGAAGCCGGAACAGACCACAGTGCTATTGGGTTGAGGTGAAGCCGGAACAGACCACAGTGCTATTGGGTTGAGGTGACGCCGGAGCAGACCACAGTGCTATTGGGTTGAGGTGACGCCGGAGCAGACCACAGTGCTATTGGGTTGAGGTGAAGCCGGAACAGACCACAGTGCTATTGGGTTGAGGTGAAGCCGGAACAGACCACAGTGCTATTGGGTTGAGGTGAAGCCGGAACAGACCACAGTGCTATTGGGTTGAGGTGAAGCCGGAACAGACCACAGTGCTATTGGGTTGAGGTGAAGCCGGAACAGACCACAGTGCTATTGGGTTGAGGTGACGCCGGAACAGACCACAGTGCTATTGGGTTGAGGTGAAGCCGGAACAGACCACAGTGCTATTGGGTTGAGGTGAAGCCGGAACAGACCACAGTGCTATTGGGTTGAGGTGAAGCCGGAACAGACCACAGTGCTATTGGGTTGAGGTGAAGCCGGAACAGACCACAGTGCTATTGGGTTGAGGTGAAGCCGGAACAGACCACAGTGCTATTGGGTTGAGGTGAAGCCGGAACAGACCACAGTGCTATTGGGTTGAGGTGAAGCCGGAACAGACCACAGTGCTATTGGGTTGAGGTGAAGCCGGAACAGACCACAGTGCTATTGGGTGGGGGTGAGGAAGGAGATAATGCAGCAGCAAACCACATGGCTATCTCTCTCTCTCTCTCTCTCTCTCTCTCTCTCTCTCTCTCTCTCTCTCTCTCTCTCTCTCTCTCTCTCTCTCTCTCTCTCTCTCTCTCTCTCTCTCTCTCTCTCTCTCAACATTGCCCAAGCAAGTGGTGGATAATATACAAAAGTGAAATAAACAATAAAAATTAACAGTAAACATTACACTCACAGAAGTTCCAAAAAAATAAAGACATTACAAAATGTCATATTGTGGGCAGTGTGCACATAGCCTGTCTTCTCTTGAGAGCCATGTCTGCCTACGGCGGCCTTTCTCAATAGCAAGGCCGTGTGCTGCAGACTGTTCTAGTTCCCTCGCCAATTCGTTGATATATATGTTGAAGAGGGTGGGGCTTAAGCTGCATCCCTGTCTCACCCAATGGCCCCATGGAAAGAAATGTGTATGTTTTTTGCCAATTTTAACTGCATACTTGTTGTTTGTCTACATGGATTTTATAATGTCGTATGTTTTTCCCCCAACACCACTTTCCATCAATTTGTATAGCAGAGAGCCCCTGAGACCTCTCTTAGACCCTTCAGCTGCTCCTCCTCCCAACATCCATGTGGATGGATGTAATGAGGACGTATATGACAGATGTAGCTGTTTCTTGCATGTGTATTAGTCTGTGAGGGTTGTTTTATGTGGCTGTTAAATGGGCCTCCACAATGCTTGTTTATGAACGTGCCGGAACAAAGGCTGCTAGCCTTCACATCAAAGCTGCTTGTTTGTGGCCATTGGGGGTCTCCTCCATGTTTTTCACACCTCTCTCTGGCAGGGGCTACGGAGTTGTTGTAATTGGAGAACATGCTTGTTTGGGAAAGGGCCACTATTAGGCTAATTGCAAACTGCTTGGAGAGAGAACTGTTATACCTACATCAAATAAAACCGCTAGATCTTTAAATAGTACTAAATCCGCTCCTACAGCTTACTATTGATGATTTCAGACAAACAGGTGTCAAGAGCTATCAAACAGACTCACTGGAGAAGGAGTTGTGTTTAATACTATCAGTATAATAATGCTGAAGACATCTGTAAGGAGAAAATGTGTGTGCGTGTGTCTCTGAGGACCAGCTCAGTGACCTTCACCTTTTTTTCCTCTGACTCTCCCTCCTCTTCCTCCTCCTCCTCCCCCTCCTCCTCCTCCTCTCTTCACCTCCTCCTCCCTCCTCACCCTCCTTCTCCTTCTTCTCCTCCCTTCTCCTCCTCCTGTTCCTCTTCTTCCTCCTCTTATTCTCCACCCAGACATCATAATGGAGCTGCTCTCAGCTGGCTGACGTGTGTCATTTGGCATTTAAAATAGAGAGATACCCTGATCCTACACTACAGAGGGTAGTGCGTAGAGCCCAGTACATCACTGGGGCCAAGCTTCCTGCCTTCCAGGACCTCTATACCAGGCGGTGTCAGAGGAAGGCCCAAAAAATTGTCAAAGACTCCAGTCACCCAAGTCACAGATTGTTCTTTCTGCTATTGCACGGCAAGCGGTACCGGAGCGCCAAGTCTAGGTCTAAAAGGCTCCTTAACAGCTTCTACTCCCAAGACATAAGACTGCTGAACAATTGATCAAATGGCCACTTGACCTATTTGCATTAACTTGTGTCCCACCTACAGGTAGGCTAGTGGTTAGAGCGTTGGACTAGTAACCGGAAGGTTGCAAGATTGAATCCCTGAGCTGACAAGGTACAAATCTGTCGTTCTGCCCCTGAACAAGGCAGTTATCCCACTGTTCCTAGGCTGTAATTTAAAATAAGAGTTAGTTCTTAACTGACTTGCCTAGTTAAATAAAGATTAAATAAAAAAGAAACATGTACAAATGACCTGAACTGACCTGTACCTCCACACATTGACTTGGTACTGGTACCCCCTGTATAAAGCCTCATCATTGTGTTACTTACATTTTTTTAACTTTAGTTTATTTAGATATTTTCTTAAAACTGCATTATTGGTTAAGAGCTTGTAAGTAAGCATTTCACAGGAATGTCTACACCTGTTGTATTCAGCGCATGTAGCAAATAAGATTGGATTTGATTTTGTCATGTGCACCTTACAGTGAAATGCTTATGTAGCAGTTTAACTTTAGTCCGTCCCCTCGCCCCTACCCGGGCTCGAACCAGGGACCCTCTGCACACATCAACAACAGCCACCCTCAAAGCATCGTTACCCATCGCTGCACAAAAGCCGCGGTCCTTGCAGAGCAAGGGGAACAACTACTTCAGGTCTCAGATCGAATGACGTCACCGATTGAAACGCTATTAGCGCGCACCACCGCTAACTAGCTAGCCATTTCACATCGGTTACACTAACCAATAGTGCGAAAGAAAAAGGTGTGTGTGTGTGTGTGTGTGTGTGTGTGTGTGTGTGTGTGTGTGTGTGTGTGTGTGTGTGTGTGTGTGTGTGTGTGTGTGTGTGTGTGTGTGTGTGTCTAGGTAAGTAAAGAAATAAAACCACAGTAAAAATACATTTGAAAATAACAGTAGCAAGGCTATATACTGACACCGGTTAGTCAGGCTTATTGAGGTAGTATGTACATGTGGGTATGGTTAAAGTGACTATGCATATATGATGAACAGAGAGTAGCAGTAGCGTAAAAGAGGGGTTGGCGGGTGGTGGGTGGGACACAATGCAGATAGTCCGGGTAGCCAATGTACGGGAGCACTGGTTGGTCGGGCCAATTGAGGTAGTATGTACATGAATGTATAGTTAAAGTGACTATGCATATAAGATAAACAGAGATTAGCAGCAGCGTAAAAGAGGGTTTGGGAGGGGGCACACAATGCAAATAGTCTGGGTAACCATTTGGTTGCCTGCTCAGGAGTCTTCTGGCTTGGGGGTAAAAACTGTTGAGAAGCCTGTTTGTCCTAGACTTGGCACTCCAGTTTCGCATGCCATGCGGTAGTAGAGAGAACAGTCTATGACTGGGGTGGCTGGGGTCTGACAATTTTCAGGGCCTTCCTCTGACACCGCCTGGTGTAGAGGTCCTGGTTGGCAGGTAGCTTTGCCCCAGTGATGTACTGGGCAGTTTGCACTACCCTCTGAAGTGCCTTGCGGTCGGAGGCTGAGCAATTGCCTTACCAGGCAGTGATGCAACCGGTCAGGATGCTCTCGATGGTGCAGCTGTAGAACCTTATTGATAAAGCCAGTGACTGATGTGGTGTATTCCTCAATGTCATCGGAAGAATTCCAGAACATATTCCAGTCTGTGCTAGCAAAGCAGTCCTGTAGTTTAGCATCTGCTTCATCTGATAATTTGTTTTATATACCGAGTCACTGGTGCTTCCTGCTTTAATTTTTGCTTGTAAGCCGGAATCAGGAGGATAGAGTTGTGGTCGGATTTACCAAATGGAGGGCGAGGGAGAGCTTTGTATGCGTGTATCCACTCTATGTGTGGAGTACAGGTGATCTAGAATTTTTTTACCTCTGGTTGCACATTTAAGTTTCCCTGCATTAAAGTCTCCGGCCACTAGGAGCACCTGTTTCCTGTTTGCTTATTTCCTTATACAGCTGGCTGAGTGTGGTCTTAGTGCCAGCATCTGTCTGTGGTGGTAAATAAACAGCCACGAAAAGTATAGCTGAGAACTCTCTAGGCAAGTAGTGGCCTGCAATTTATCACAATATACTCTACTTCGGGCGAGCAAAATCTAGAGACTCCCTTAGATTCCCCCCCCCCCCCCCTCGTCTTACCGGAGTGTGCTGTTCTATCCTGCCGGTGCAGTGTGTATTCCGCTAGCTGAATATCCATGTCGTCATTCAGCCACGATTCCGTGAAACATAGGATATTATAGTTTTTGATGTCCCGTTGGTAGAATATTCGTGATCGTACCTCATCTAGTTTATTGACCAATGTTTGCACGTTGGCGAGTAATATTGACGGTAACGGCAGCTTTCCTAGTTGTCTTCTGCGGGTCCCGACGAGGCATCCAGCTCTTATTCCTCTGCGTCACTTCCTTTTGCAAATAATTGGGATGTCTGCCCTGTGGTGTGTTTGGAGAATACCGTGTGAGTCCTGCTTGTTGTTGTTGAAAAAGTCTTTGTCTAATCCGAGGTGAGTGATCGCTGTCCTGATATCTAGAAGCTCTTTGTCTAATCCGAGGTGAGTGATCGCTGTCCTGATATCTAGAAGCTCTTTTCTGCCGTAAGATACGTACGGTTGCAGAAACATTATGTACAAAATCATTTACATATAATGCGAAAACCCCCCACATAATAACACAATTGGTTAGGAGACCGTAAAACGGATCAGAACATGGAATGGGTTTTCTATGAAGACGGAAGTGTTGCTTCATATAAAACATAAATAAAATAAATGTAGTCTCAAATAAATAATGGAACATGTTCAATTTGGTTTAAATAATGTAAAAACACAGTGTTGGAGAATAAAGTAAAAGTGCAATATGTGCCATGTAAGAAAGCTAACGTTTAAGTTCCTTGCTCAGAACATGAGAACATATGAAAGCCGGGGGTTTCTTTTAACATGAGTTCAATATTCCCAGTTAAGAAGTTTTAGGTTGTAGTTATTATAGGAATTATAGGACTCTTTCTCTCTATACCATTTGTATTTCATGTACCTTTGACTATTGGATGTTCTTATAGGCACTATAGTATTGCCAGCCTAATCTCGGGAGTTGATAGGCTTGAAGTCATGAACAGCGCTGTGCTTCAAGCATTGCTAAGAGCTGCTGGCAAACGCAGGAAAGTGCTGTTTCAATGAATGCTTACGAGCCTGCTGCTGCCTACCACCGCTCAGTCAGACTGCTCCAACAAATCATAGACTTAATTATAATATAATAAACAGACAGAAATACGAGCCTTAGGTCATTAATAACGTCAAATCCGGAAACTATAATTTTGAAAACAAAACGTTTATTCTTTCAGTGAAATACGGAACCTTTCCGTATTTTATTGAACGGGTGGCAATCCTAAGTCTAAATATTGCTGTTACATTGCACAACCTTCAAAGTTATAGCTCATTGTTAATAGCCATGCATGGCAACTGTAGCTTACAGAAATAGTAGAGATGATATGGTGACACATAGAAACAGAGAAGATATGGTGACACATAGAAACAGAGATGATATGGTGACATACAGAAACAGAGATGATATGGTGAGACTCATAAACAGAGATGATAGGGTGACACATAGAAACAGAGATGATATGGTGACACACAGAAACAGAGATGATATGGTGACACATAGAAACAGAGAAGATATGATGATACACATAAACAGAGATGTTTGACATGGCAGAGAGAGAAAGCATCAACGGTTACAGTCAGGGCTCAGTAATCTGCCTCTGAGTGGCTCCTGAAACAGGCACCAACTTACACTTTGTTTTTATAGCGTTTTTTCCCAAAACATATGGACGCAAATAGGAGTCAACACTAAAGGCATGATGAGCATGGGCCTGAAGACTAAGAAGAGGACTCATCAGCAGCACCATGTTGTCGATGAATGATTTATGAGCTGTCTACCTGACAGCATGCCATATCAGCAGGCTGTCACCCCCCCCGCTAACAGTCGGTCTATACTCTTGCCTGCTTGCTTCCTTACCATGTTGCACAGGATGGTGGCCACTCCATAACCCACCCAGATGGCTGGTCTTACTCTCAGTACATAGGTATTTTCTCTGTGAGGTGGATTGTTTTTTATATAGTTGCACAGTACAGTCGGTATCTTTTTTGCTACATTATATCCCTGTGTCCTCTGCTAGTCTTTATCTCAGGGGAGTGGATGTGCCTTTGATACAAAAAAAAAAAATCCCAGTACGTTTCAAAATGGTGTGTAAACTGTTAGATGAATCAAAAGCTTTTAATCAACTCAAGCTGTTAAACCGTATGGGTTCAAAGTGACCCTGAAAACTCGCAAATGCATTACAATTCTAAATATGGGGTAGGGGATTCATTTAGGTATTTAGCTATCACCTGAATGCAAATTTGTGCACTTGAAGTGTCTATTCTTTGCAAAACGCAGGCGCAGCATCATTTGAATAACTCAACATAATATTGATGTAAATCAGGTGAATTAGTCTTAATCCCCTCAACCCCTAACCCTTGACCTTGTAAATATTGTAAATATTGCCAAATCCTGCCCCATGGTCCCTGGCTTGTGCTCTCCGGGTCGTAGTGCATCAGATATGCTGATCTGGCAAATTCATGACAGGATTTTCACCAGCACATGGCATGGACAGGGATAGGGACAGGGACAGGGGTGGGGTGGGGTGAAGGGCGTGAGGCGTAGAGAGGGACTGGGGTGGGGTGAAGGGGGTGAGGCGTAGAGAGGGACAGGGGTGGGCAGGGTGGGAGGTGGGTAGGGTAGGAGGTGGGCAGGGTGGGAGGTGGGCAGTGTAGGAGGTGAGCAGGGTGGGAGGTGGGCAGGGTGGGAGGTGAGCAGGGTGGGAGGTGGGCAGGGTGGGAGGGGCGGTAGGGTATGGTGGGGTATGGTGGGGCTTGGTGGGGGAGGGGGGGTAGGGTATGATGGGGCTTGGTGTGGGGGGGTAGGGTATGGTGGGGCTTGGTGAGGGAGGGGGGATAGGGTATGGTGGGGCTTGGTGGGGGGTAGGGTTTGGTGGGGCTTGGTGAGGGAGGGGGTAGGGTATGGTGCGGCTTGGTGAGGGAGGAGGTAGGGTATGGTGGGGCTTGGTGAGGGAGGGGGTAGGGTATTGTGGGGCTTGGTGAGGGAGGGGGGTAGGGTATGGTGGGGCTTGGTAGGGGGGGTAGGGTATGGTGGGGCTTGGTGAGAGAGGGGGTAGGGTTTGGTGGGGCTTGGTGAGGGAGGGGGGTAGGGTATGGTGGGGCTTGGTGGGGGGGTATGGTGGGGCTTGGTGAGAGAGGGGGTAGGGTTTGGTGGGGCTTGGTGAGGGAGGGAGGGGGTAGGGTATGGTGGGGCTTGGTGAGGGAGGGGGTAGGGTTTGGTGGGGCTTGGTGAGGGAGGGGGTAGGGTATGGTGGGGCTTGGTGAAGGAGGGGGTAGGGTATGGTGGGACTTGGTGAGGGAAAATATGGTGGGGCTTGGTGAAGGATCGGGTAGGGTATGGTGGGGCTTGGTGAGGGAGGGAGGGGGTAGGGTATGGTAGGGCTTGGTGAGGGAGGATATGGTGGGGCTTGGTGAGAGAGGGGGTGTAGGGTATTGTGGGGCTTGGTGATTGAGGAGGTAGAGTTTGGTGGGGCTTGGTGAGGGAGGGTATGGTGGGGCTTGGCGGGGGGGTAGGGTATGGCGGGGCTTGGTGAGAGAGGGGGGTAGGGTTTGGTGGGGCTTGGTGAGGGAGGGGGGGGTAGGGTTTGGTGGGGCTTGGTGGGGGGGTATGGTGGGGCTTGGTTGGGGGGTAGGGTGTGGTGGGGCTTGGTGAGGGAGGGGGTAGGGTTTGGTGGGGCTTGGTGAGGGAGGGAGGGGGGTAGGGTATGGTGGGGCTTGGTGAGAGAGGGGGGTAGGGTTTGGTGGGGCTTGGTGTGGGGGGATAGGGTATGGTGGGGCTTGGTGAGGGAGGGGGGGTAGGGTATGGTGGGGCTTGGTGAGGGAGGGGGGTAGGGTATGGTGGGGCTTGGTGGGGGGGTAGGGTATGGTGTGGCTTGGCTTGGTGAGAGAGGGGGGGGGGTAGGGTATGGTGGGGCTTGGTGAGAGAGGGGGGTCGGGTATGGTGGGGCTTGGTGGGGGGGTAGGGTATGGTGTGGCTTGGTGAGAGAGGGGGGGTAGGGTATGGTGGGGCTTGGTGAGAGGGGGGGGTAGGGTATGGTGGGGCTTGGTGAGGGAGGGGGGGTAGGGTATGGTGGGGCTTGGTGAGGGAGGGGGTAGGGTGTGGTGTGGCTTGGTGAGGGAGGGGGGTAGGGTATGTTGGGGCTTGGTGAGGGAGGGGGGGTAGGGTATGGTGGGGCTTGGTGAGGGAGGGGGTAGGGTATGGTGGGGCTTGGTGAGGGAGGGGGGTAGGGTATGGTGGGGCCTGGTGAGGGAGGGGGGTAGGGTATGTTGGGGCTTGGTGAGGGAGGGGGGGGGTAGGGTATGGTGGGGCTTGGTGAGGGAGGTGGTAGGGTATGGTGGGGCTTGGTGAGGGAGGGGGGTAGGGTATGGTGGGGCTTGGTGAGGGAGGGGGGTAGGGTATGTTGGGGCTTGGTGAGGGAGGGGGGGTAGGGTATGGTGGGGCTTGGTGAGGGAGGTGGTAGGGTATGGTGGGGCTTGGTGAGGGAGGGGGGTAGGGTATGGTGGGGCTTGGTGAGGGAGGGGGCTAGGGTATGGTGTGGCTTGGTGCATAGGAGTCCACAGGTTTGGGTAGTTTCACACACTAAATGCTCTGGAGATTAAAGCATGTCAACATTCAGACTACAATATCTGTCTCTTCTAAGGACCTTGTCCCTAGAGTTCAGCTGTAGTTTGAAATCCTAACACACTGTCTTCACTTACAAGTCTACATGTTGTTTTATTGAAACAGCTTGGTTTTCATGTCTTGCATAAACAGTTGCTATTCATCTGGTTGCAGAACATGCTCCCAGCGCAGAGGAGACCACACTGAAAAACAATCCACACTCTCACTTTCTCATGGGAACTTCCGACACTTATTATCTAGAATAAAAAAGGAACACACGTTTTGACTGATGCCCTGACTTGGAGAACACTGTGGCTGTTTGGTGACAAAGCTCTGACTTGGAGAGGACTGTGGCTGTTTAGTGAGGAAGCCCTGACTTGGAGAGGACTGTGGCTGTTTAGTGAGGAAGCCCTGACTTGGAGAGGACTGTGGCTGTTTAGTGAGGAAGCCCTGACTTGGAGAAGACTGTGGCTGTTTGGTGAGGAAGCCCTGACTTGGAGAGGACTGTGGCTGTTTGGTGACAAAGCTCTGACTTGCAGAGGACTGTGGCTGTTTAGTGAGGAAGCCCTGACTTGGAGAAGACTGTGGCTGTTTAGTGACAAAGCTCTGACTTGCAGAGGACTGTGGCTGTTTAGTGAGGAAGCCCTGACTTAGAGAGGACTATGGTTGTTTAGTGAGGAAGCCCTGACTTGGAGAGGACTGTGGCTGTTTAGTGACAAAGCTCTGACTTGCAGAGGACTGTGGCTGTTTGGTGACAAAGCTCTGACTTGCAGAGGACTGTGGCTGTTTAGTGAGGAAGCCCTGACTTGGAGAAGACTGTGGCTGTTTAGTGACAAAGCTCTGACTTGCAGAGGACTGTGGCTGTTTAGTGAGGAAGCCCTGACTTAGAGAGGACTATGGCTGTTTAGTGAGGAAGCCCTGACTTGGAGAGGACTGTGGCTGTTTAGTGACAAAGCTCTGACTTGCAGAGGACTGTGGCTGTTTAGTGAGGAAGCCCTGACTTAGAGAGGACTATGGCTGTTTAGTGAGGAAGCCCTGACTTAGAGAGGACTGTGGCTGTTTAGTGAGGAAGCCCTGACTTAGAGAGGACTGTGGCTGTTTGGTGACAAAGCTCTGACTTGGAGAGGACTATGGCTGTTTAGTGAGGAAGCCCTGACTTGGAGAAGACTATGGCTGTTCAGTGAGGAAGCCCTGACTTGGAGAGGACTATGGCTGTTCAGTGAGGAAGCCCTGACTTGGAGAGGACTGTGGCTGTTCAGTGAGGAAGCCCTGACTTGGAGAAGACTATGGCTGTTCAGGGACAAAGCCCTGACTTGGAGAGGACTATGGCTGTTCAGTGAGGAAGCCCTGACTTGGAGAAGACTATGGCTGTTCAGGGACAAAGCCCTGACTTGGAGAGGACTATGGCTGTTCAGTGAGGAAGCCCTGACTTGGAGAGGACTGTGGCTGTTCAGTGAGGAAGCCCTGACTTGGAGAAGACTATGGCTGTTCAGTGAGGAAGCCCTGACTTGGAGAAGACTATGGTTGTTCAGTGAGGAAGCCCTGACTTGGAGAAGACTATGGCTGTTCAGGGACAAAGCCCTGACTTGGAGAAGACTATGGCTGTTCAGTGAGGAAGCCCTGACTTGGAGAGGACTATGGCTGTTCAGTGAGGAAGCCCTGACTTGGAGAGGACTATGGCTGTTCAGTGAGGAAGCCCTGACTTGGAGAGGACTATGGCTGTTCAGTGAGGAAGCCCTGACTTGGAGAGGACTGTGGCTGTTCAGTGAGGAAGCCCTGACTTGGAGAGGACTATGGCTGTTCAGTGAGGAAGCCCTGACTTGGCGAGGACTATGGCTGTTCAGTGAGGAAGCCCTGACTTGGCGAGGACTATGGCTGTTCAGTGAGGAAGCCCTGACTTGGAGAGGACTGTTTGTGTTCATTGAGGAATTTAGTCTGTTTGTAGGAACAAGAGCCACTGGCCCTCTGTGTTTACATCTTCCCATGACATTTTCCCCCCAACTTTGTTTTGAAACAGATTACTGTGCAGTATATTAAATAAATAAGAGAAAGTCACCCCCCCCCCCCCGTCCTCCATTTTGCACAGAGTGACAGTAATCTTCCGTGAGACACGGAGAGTTAGAAGGTTTGTTGCCATTTGCTGAATCCTGTTCCACCGCCCTCCGAATTGTTCAGCAGACAGGTTGATAATGTAAGGGAATTTAATCCTTGCCGCTGAGTGCCAGCACCCACCGTTGTCTGAAGGCGAACTCGCAATCCTCCGTGTCAGATCCCTTTTCTCCCTGCTTCATCCCCCCAGTGGCTCCCACAAAGACGAGGGCGGAGGGGACGTGCGACAACAAAAATCCAATTGCTGTCAGCTTTGGTGCTATGAGTGGCAGAATTGCTGGTAGCAGATCTAGTTTAATTGAGTGGGATCTGAACCTTGTGACTCAAGAGAAAGAGAGTGGGAGATAGAGATGGAATTCAGAGGAGAGGGAGAGAGGGTGAAAGAGAGAGATGGAATAAGGAGGAGAGGGAGATAGAGATGGAATAAGGAGGAGAGGGAGAGAGGGTGAAATAGAGAGATGGAATAAGGAGGAGAGGGAGATAGAGATGGAATAAGGAGGGGAGGGAGAGAAAGATGGATTAAGGAGGAGAGGGAGAGAGATGGAATAAGGAGAAGAGGGACAGCGAGATGGAATAAGGAAGAGATTTATTTTATTTTTTTTTATTTCACCTTTATTTAACCAGGTAGGCTAGTTGAGAACAAGTTCTCATTTGCAACTGCGACCTGGCCAAGATAAGGCCAGTGTGAACAGACAACACAGAGTTACACATGGAGTAAACAATTAACAAGTCAATAACACAGTAGAAAAAAGGGGAGTCTATATATACATTGTGTGCAAAAGGCATGAGAAGGTAGGCAAATAATTACAATTATGCAGATTAACACTGGAGTGATAAATGATCAGATGGTTATGTAAAGGTAGAGATATTGGTGTGCAAAAGAGCAGAAAAATAAATAAATAAAAACAGTATGGGGATGAGGTAGGTGAAAATGGGTGGGCTATTTACCAATAGACTATGTACAGCTGCAGCGATCGGTTAGCTGCTCAGATAGCAGATGTTTGAAGTTGGTGAGGGAGATAAAAGTCTCCAACTTCAGTGATTTTTGCAATTCGTTCCAATCACAGGCAGCAGAGAACTGGAACGAAAGGCGGCCAAATGAGGTGTTGGCTTTAGGGATGATCAGTGAGATACACCTGCTGGAGCGCGTGCTACGGATGGGTGTTGCCATCGTAACCAGTGAACTGAGATAAGGCGGAGCTTTACCTAGCATGGACTTGTAGATGAGCTGGAGCCAGTGGGTCTGGCGACGAATATGTAGCGAGGGCCAGCCGATTAGAGCATACAAGTCGCAGTGGTGGGTGGTATAAGGTGCTTTAGTGACAAAACGGATGGCACTGTGATAAACTGCATCCAGTTTGCTGAGTAGAGTGTTGGAAGCAATTTTGTAGATGACATCGCCGAAGTCGAGGATCGGTAGGATAGTCAGTTTTACTAGGGTAAGTTTGGCGGCGTGAGTGAAGGAGGCTTTGTTGCGGAATAGAAAGCCGACTCTTGATTTGATTTTCGATTGGAGATGTTTGATATGGGTCTGGAAGGAGAGTTTAGAGTCTAGCCAGACACCTAGGTACTTATAGATGTCCACATATTCAAGGTCGGAACCATCCAGGGTGGTGATGCTGGTCAGGCGTGCGGGTGCAGGCAGCGAACGGTTGAAAAGCATGCATTTGGTTTTACTAGCGTTTAAGAGCAGTTGGAGGCCACGGAAGGAGTGCTGTATGGCATTGAAGCTCGTTTGGAGGTTAGATAGCACAGTGTCCAAGGACGGGCCGGAAGTATATAGAATGGTGTCGTCTGCGTAGAGGTGGATCAGGGAATCGCCCGCAGCATGAGAAACATCATTGATATATACAGAGAAAAGAGTCGGCCCGAGAATTGAACCCTGTGGCACCCCCATAGAGACTGCCAGAGGACCGGACAGCATGCCCTCCGATTTGACACACTGAACTCTGTCTGCAAAGTAATTGGTGAACCAGGCAAGGCAGTCATCCGAAAAACCGAGGCTACTGAGTCTGCCAATAAGAATACGGTGATTGACAGAGTCGAAAGCCTTGGCAAGGTCTATGAAGACGGCTGCACAGTACTGTCTTTTATCGATGGCGGTTATGATATCGTTTAGCACCTTGAGCGTGGCTGAGGTACACCCGTGACCAGCTCGGAAACCAGATTGCACAGCGGAGAAGGTACGGTGGGATTCAAGATGGTCAGTGATCTGTTTGTTGACTTGGCTTTCGAAGACCTTAGATAGGCAGGGCAGGATGGATATTGGTCTGTAACAGTTTGGGTCCAGGGTGTCGCCCCCTTTGAAGAGGGGGATGACTGCGGCAGCTTTCCAATCCTTGGGGATCTCAGACGATATGAAAGAGAGGTTGAACAGGCTGGTAATAGGGGTTGCGACAATGGCGGCGGATAGTTTCAGGAATAGAGGGTCCAGATTGTCAAGCCCAGCTGATTTGTACGGGTCCAGGTTTTGCAGCTCTTTCAGAACATCTGCTATCTGGATTTGGGTAAAGGAGAACCTGGAGAGGCTTGGGCGAGTAGCTGCGGGGGGGGGGGGGGGGCTGTTGGACGAGGTTGGAGTAGCCAGGCGGAAGGCATGGCCAGCCGTTGAGAAATGCTTGTTGAAGTTTTCGATAATCATGGATTTATCGGTGGTGACCGTGTTACCTAGCCTCAGTGCAGTGGGCAGCTGGGAGGAGGTGCTCTTGTTCTCCATGGACTTCACAGTGTCCCAGAACTTTTTGGAGTTGGAGCTACAGGATGCAAACTTCTGCCTGAAGAAGTTGGCTTTAGCTTTCCTGACTGACTGTGTGTATTGGTTCCTGACTTCCCTGAACAGTTGCATATCGCGGGGACTGTTCGATGTTAGTGCAGTCCGCCACAGGATGTTTTTGTGCTGGTCGAGGGCAGTCAGGTCTGGAGTGAACCAGGGGCTATATCTGTTCTTAGTTCTGCATTTTTTGAACGGAGCATGCTTATCTAAAATGGTGAGGAAGTTACTTTTAAAGAAAGACCAGGCATCCTCAACTGACGGGATGAGGTCAATGTCCTTCCAGGATACCCGGGCCAGGTCGATTAGAAAGGCCTGCTCACAGAAGTGTTTTAGGGAGCGTTTGACAGTGATGAGGGGTGGTCGTTTGACTGCGGCTCCGTAGCGGATACAGGCAATGAGGCAGTGATCGCTGAGATCCTGGTTGAAGACAGCGGAGGTGTATTTGGAGGGCCAGTTGGTCAGGATGACGTCAATGAGGGTGCCCTTGTTTACAGAGTTAGGGTTGTACCTGGTGGGTTCCTTGATGATTTGAGTGAGATTGAGGGCATCTAGCTTAGATTGTAGGACTGCCGGGGTGTTAAGCATATCCCAGTTTAGGTCACCTAACAGAACAAACTCTGAAGCTAGATGGGGGGCGATCAATTCACAAATGGTGTCCAGGGCACAGCTGGGAGCTGAGGGGGGTCGGTAGCAGGCGGCAACAGTGAGAGACTTATTTCTGGAGAGAGTAATTTTCAAAATTAGTAGTTCGAACTGTTTGGGTATGGACCTGGAAAGTATGACATTACTTTGCAGGCTCTCTCTGCAGTAGACTGCAACTCCTCCTCCTTTGGCAGTTCTATCTTGACGGAAGATGTTATAGTTGGGTATGGAAATCTCAGAATTTTTGGTGGCCTTCCTGAGCCAGGATTCAGACACGGCAAGGACATCAGGGTTAGCAGAGTGTGCTAGAGCAGTGAGTAAGACAAACTTAGGGAGGAGGCTTCTGATGTTGACATGCATGAAACCAAGGCTTTTTCGATCACAGAAGTCAACAAATGAGGGTGCCTGGGGACATGCAGGGCCTGGGTTTACCTCCACATCACCCGCGGAACAGAGAAGGAGTAGTATGAGGGTGCGGCTGAAGGCTATCAAAACTGGTCGCCTAGGGCGTTGGGGACAGAGAATAAGAGGAGCAGGTTTCTGGGCATGGTAGAATATATTCAGGGCATAATGCGCAAACAGGGGTATGGTGGGGTGCGGGTACAGCGGAGGTAAGCCCAGGCACTGGGTGATGATGAGAGAGGTTGTATCTCTGGACATGCTGGTTGTAATGGGTGAGGTCACCGCATGTGTGGGGGGTGGGACAAAGGAGGTAACAGGGGTATAAAGAGTGGAACTAGGGGCTCCATTGTAAACTAAAACAATGATAACTAACCTGCACAACAGTATACAAGGCATATTGACATATGAGAGAGACATACAGCGAGGCATACAGTAATCACAGGTGTTGAATTGGGAGAGCTAGCTAAAACAGTAGGTGAGACAACAGCTAATCAGCTAGCACAACAACAGCAGGTAGAATGGCGATTGATTAGGCAGAGAGGGTCGGATTAACTACACACAGAGCCTAAGTGCGGCTGGGGCCGACAGATAAAACATAAACAAGCAGAATGGATTACCGTGATTAATGGACAGTCCAGCATGCATCAGCTATGTAGTCAAGTGATCAGTGTCCAAGGGGCAGCGGTGGATGGGGCAGGGAAGCTGGACTGGCGAGTGTTATCCAGGTTAGAAAACTAACAATGACCAAATAGCTTGTAGCCAGTTAGCTGGTTAGCTTCTGGAGGTTCTTGAGTGTGTTCTAAAAATGTAAAGATAATAGCGGTTCCGTATCACATTGGGTGAGGCAGGTTACCGGAAGGTATAAACAAATTAAAAATCGAAAAGGGATAGAAAGTAAATATGGGTTCAGTGAGTGTTTGGGACGCGGCGATTCAGACGGTTAGCAGGCCTGTGCTAACAAGCTAACAGTTAGTAGACGGTGCTAAACACGGTAGCAGTTAGCGGACCGGGCTAAACAAGCTAGCAGTTAGCAGGCCGAATTTGCAAGCAAGGAGATAGCAAGGGCTAGAGAGTTAGCCTTTGGGGACGTCGCGATGGGGGTATCTGTTTATTCCTCTTCATGCAGTGACATCGATGGACCGGTCGTGGGTCTGGATATTGTAGCCCAGGAGCTCAAAATGTTCCGTTTGCGATGGGAATCCGGGGATGAAAAATAAAATAAATAATAAATAGGTCCGTTATGCTCTGGTTAGAGTCGCGTTGTTCGAACTGGCGAGAGCTTTCCGAGCTAAAGGTTAGCTGATGACCGGTTAGCTGAAGACCGCTAGCAATGTTTTGCTGAAGCTGGTAGTTCGTTGGCTAGCTTCAGTTGAGGGGTTCCAGGTCCGAAGTAAATATAAATACTTTAGGAAAAATAGCTACGTTGGGTGAGGCGGGTTGCAGGAGAGTATTTAGAAGAAGTTGAGGTTCAGCAAAAAGTTTTAAAGATATGTGAAGAAAAAAAAACGAAAACAAACGATATATACAAGGGACACTACACGACAATACGTCCTACTGCTACGCCATCTTGGAGGAAAGAGATAGAGATAGAGTAAGGAGGAGAGGGAGAAAGAGATGGAATAAGCAGGAGAGGGAGATAGAGATGGAATAGGGAGGACAAGATAGATGGAATAAGGAGGAGAGGGAGAGAGGGAGATAGAGATGGAATAAGGAGGAATGGGAGAGAGAGATGGAATAAGGAGGGGAGGGAGAGAGAGAGAGAGATGGAAAGGGAATAAGGAGGAGAGGGTGATAGAGATGGAATATGGAGGAGATGAGAGAGATAGAGATGGAATAAGGAAGAGGGAGAGAGAGATAGATATGGAATAAAGAGGAGAGTGAGAGAGATGGAATAAGGAGGAGATAGATAGAAATGTAATCAGGAGGAGAGGGTGATAGAAATGGAATAAGGAGGAGATTGAGATAGAATAAGGAGGAGAGGGGAGAGATGGAGTAAAGATAGGAGGGAGAGGGAGAATAAGGAGGAGAGGGAAATGGAATAAGAAGGAGAGAGATGCAATAAGTAGGAGAGAGATAGAGATTGAATGAGGAGGAGAGGGAGATAGAGATGGAATAAGGAGGAGAGGGAGAGAGAGATGGAGCTAGAATAAGGAGGAGAGAGAGATGGAATAATTAAGGAGGGCGAGAGAGATGAAATAAGGTGGAGAGAGAGAAATAGAGATGGCATAAGGAGGAGAGAGAGATGGAATAAGGAGGAGAGAGATTGAATAAGGAGGATAGGGAGATAGAGATGGAATAAGGTGGAGAGGAAGATAGAGATGGAATAAGGAGATGGAGAGAGAGATGGAATAAGGTGGAGAGGGAGATAGAGGTGGAATAAAGAGGAGAGGGGGATATTGATGGAATAAGGAGGAGAAGGAGATATTGATGGAATAAGAAGGATAGGGAGAGAGGGAGGTAGAGATGGAATAAGGAGGAGAGGGTGTGTGATATGAACCTATTTAAAGCCTATTGTTATATATTATGTAGTTTAGTGTGAGTGTGTGAGTGTGTGTGTGAGTGAATGAGTGAGTGAGTGAATGTGTGAGTGTGAGTGAGTGAATGTGTGTTTGTGTGTGTGTGAGTGAGTGAGTGAGTGAGTGAGTGAGTGTGTGTGTGTGTGTGTGTGTGTGTGTGTGTGTGTGTGTGTGTGTGTTTGAGTGTGTGTGTGTGTGTGTGTGTGTGTGTTTGAGTGTCTGTGTGTTTGAGTGAGTGAGTGAGTGAGTGAGTGAGTGAGTGAGTGAGTGAGTGTGTGTGTGTGTGTGTGTGTGTGTGTGTGTGTGTGTGTGTGTGTGTGTGTGTGTGTGTTTGAGTGAGTGAGTGAGTGTGTGTGTGGGGGGGGGGTGCACAGACTAATGAGAACAGACTTTGGTGTAGCAGTAACTTTCTGAAGGGAGCACGGTCGTCAACCTCATTCTGTTTATTGTTCAATTGAACTAGTGATAAAACAAAAAAACATATTATTCGTCTTATTTTCTCAACCTTTTTTACACAGATGAGGGGACATCTCTCTATCTGGTTGACCTCAGACTGGGGGCCCCTAAGTTCAGAGGGACAATGTTGACAATTTGTGTCCCATCCACTCGCAAGGGTCACTTGATCCCCTCAGTTTAAAGTGTTGTGGTTAGAGCTGGCAGCTTAGAGACCCACTCGTCTCTATTATCATCATCATCTTTCAGGATCCTGACTGTGTGTGTGTGGGAGCTTTTTGTCGTAGTTCTAACCCGACCCATAACCGTCCACGGCAGGAACACAGATAACACGTTGTCCCAAGCTGCCAGACATGTATGGCTCACATTTGGGAGGGCTGACACTGTCCTCGGCTCTCTGCCACATGTAGCCTGTCAAGGCTCACACTGAAAACAGGCACTTAAAGGCAGGCCACAGTTTATCAGGCTTTGACTATTTATAAAGTAGCCACATTGTGCCATATCTCTGTCATGCTGTCTGCTCTGTTTAAAGCAGGCGGTCACAGGATAAACTCTGCCAATAGACTCACTAAGGAAGAGACAGGGAATGACAGAGAGGAGGAGAGAAGGAGAAGACGAGAAAGACACGTTAAAAGAGACGAAAAGAGGTCGGCAGAGATGGAGGGAAGAGTTGGGGAGGGAAGGGAATCAGTGGAGGGGGGGAAGAGTTGGGGAGGGAAGGGTGGAGGAAGAAGGGAAGAGTGGAGGAGGAAGGGAAGAGTGGAGGAGGGAGGGAAGAGTGGAGGAGGGAGGGAAGAGTGGAGGAAGGGAAGAGTGGAGGAGGAAGGGAAGAGTGGAGGAGGGAGGGAAGAGTGGAGGAGGGAGGGGAGAGTGTGTGCGATTGTGTTGGACTGGGCTGAGGGTCAAGCACAGTTTAGGAGAGGAGGGAAGGTGGGCTGTTCCCCTGAGACGTGTCAGTCCCAATGGGTAATGGGGATTTAAACCCTGCACTAACCCCTCTCTTGTTCTCTCTCTCTCTGAACACACACACACAAACACAAACACACACACACACACACACACACACACACACACACACACACACACACACACACACACACACACACACACACACACACACACACACACACACACACTCACTCACTCACTCACTCACTCACTCACTCACTCACTCACACACACACAGCCAGAGGTGTGTGTTGTTTTCACAGCCAGGGTGTGTTGTTTTCATAGCCAGAGGTGTGTGTTGTTTTCACAGCCAGAGGTGTGTGTTGTTTTCATAGCCAGAGGTGTGTGTTGTTTTCATAGCCAGTGTGTGTTGTTTTCATAGCCAGAGGTGTGTGTTGTTTTCACAGCCAGAGGTGTGTGTTGTTTTCATAGCCAGAGGTGTGTGTTGTTTTCACAGCCAGAGATGTGTGTTGTTTTCACAGCCAGAGGTGTGTGTTGTTTTCACAGCCAGTGTGTGTTGTTTTCATAGCCAGTGTGTGTTGTTTTCATAGCCAGTGTGTGTTGTTTTCATAGCCAGTGTGTGTTGTTTTCATAGCCAGTGTGTGTTGTTTTCACAGCCAGAGGTGTGTGTTGTTTTCATAGCCAGTGCGTGTTGTTTTCATAGCCAGTGTGTGTTGTTTTCATAGCCAGTGCGTGTTGTTTTCATAGCCAGTGTGTGTTGTTTTCACAGCCAGTGTGTGTTGTTTTCACAGCCAGTGTGTGTTGTTTTCATAGCCAGTGTGTGTTGTTTTCATAGCCAGTGTGTGTTGTTTTCACAGCCAGTGTGTGTTGTTTTCACAGCCAGTGTGTGTTGTTTTCACAGCCAGAGGTGTGAAAGGGTCTGATGTGCAGTGACATCATGTATCTGTGACTGGCGTATCCGTCTTGATTGGTGAAGAAAGATAATTGGCCACAAACCAACTCAGGGGGAATTACACCTCCCCACCCTGAACCCAGGGACAGCAGGAGGGAAGAAATTTTTACATGTGTTCAATACCATCAGGAGTCCACAAGTGTCACTGCTGAGCCTCAGGAAAATGATGAGTGCTGGTTACTTAAGCTAAAAGCTGCATGGTGTCAGTAGGAGGGAGGCAGCACTTCGAGAAATCTGTGAGGATCCTCTTCAGCAGGTAGACTGCCCCTTCTTTCAGCTACAGCCATGGATGCACTGTGTGTGCGTGTGTGTGCGTGTGTCTGTGTGTTCAGCTCCTGAACATAGTCTCATACTCCCTCACACCAGCCGTTTGAATAAAAACCAAGCAGGAATTCCCTCTGTTAATAACAGAGAACTACATTTTTGTTGTAGCATGAGATGTATGGAGTTGGAACACAGATGAACCTGGAACTCCCAAAGTCTCTGTACCTGAACCCACATGTACAATACACGCCACCTATCACCCTTATACAATACCACCAGAGACATAGGAAACCTGAACCCTAAACTCCCCATTCCCCTTAGTGGTCTGCTTAGTGGCCTGCTTAGTGGTCTGCTTAGTGACCTGCTTAGTGGTCTGCTTAGTGACCTGCTTAGTGACCTGCTTAGTGGTCTGTTAGTGGTTTGCTTAGTGGTCTGTTAGTGGTCTGCTTAGTGACCTGCTTAGTGGTCTGCTTAGTGGTCTGTTAGTGGTCTGCTTAGTGGTCTGTTTAGTGACCTGCTTAGTGGTCTGCTTAGTGGTCTGTTAGTGGTCTGCTTAGTGGTCTGCTTAGTGGTCTGTTAGTGGTCTGTTAGGGGTCTGCTTAGTGGTCTGCTTAGGGGTCTGCTTAGTGGTCTGCTTAGTGGCCTGCTTAGTGGTCTGCTTAGTGGTCTGTTAGTGGTCTTCTTAGTGGTCTGTTAGTGGTCTGCTTAGTGGTCTGCTTAGTGGCCTGCTTAGTGGTCTGCTTAGTGGTCTGCTTAGTGGTCTGTTAGTGGTCTGCATAGTGGCCTGCTTAGTGGTCTGCTTAGGGGCCTGTATAGTGGCCTGCATAGTGGCCTGCTTAGTGGTCTGCTTAGTGGTCTGCTTAGGGGCCTGCATAGTGGCCTGCTTAGTGGTCTGCTTAGTGATCTGCATAGTGGCTTGCATAGTGGCTTGCATAGTGGCCTGCTTTGTGGCGGACTGGCTCTCCGATGCACACCCAGTCAGCAGCTTGGCTAATCAGCAGAACACCAGGAAGGGGTGGAGCTATCAATGAGGTAAAACCTGTCTCCCATGTTGCCTTTGACTGGATAAATAATCATCAAATATTCAGGCCTCATTAACTATTGACGAGGCCAATGTGAAGAGACGCTCCAATAGAGTAGAGGAATCCTCCCTGGGCTGCGACTTCTGCCTCGCCTCCCCGCGCTCACATCACCTATCGCCATGGGGACAAGGGTGGGTTGGCACGGAGACGGGCTCTGTGTTTGTCTCTTTTTGTGTTTGTTTGGGAGCTCAGGTCCTCATCACCTTCCACAGTGTGCATGTCAGACAACCACCAATCAGGATAATGGGACTAGGGCCTGAGTCTGAGGCTGGATTGGCTGTCAGAAGGCCTGGGCCCTCTTCTTAATACGACACATGTACAATAGACTGCTCTAATCCCACTGATATTGAATTGCTTCAGACTAGAGGTCGACTGATACCGATACCGATTATTGGATGACCAAAAAAAGCTGAAACCGATTAATCGGACAATTTTTTTAATTTATTTGTAATAATGACAATTACAACAATACTGAATGAACACTTATTTTAACTTAATATAATACATCAATAAAATCAATTTAGCCTCAAATAAATAATGAAACATGTTCAATTTGGTTTAAATAATGCAAAAACAAAGTTTTGGAGAAGAAAGTAAAAGTGCAATATGTGCCATGTAAGAAAGCTAACGTTTAAGTTCCTTGCTCAGAATATGAGAACATATGAAAGCTGGTGGTTCCTTTTAACATGAGTCTTCAATATTCCCAGTTAAGTTAAGTTTTAGATTGTAGTTATTATAGGAATTATAGGACTATTTGTAACGGTCGTCTGATGAAGAAGGATCGGACCAAAGCGCAGCGTGCTAAGTGTTCAGGATTTTTATTAACACTGAACATTAGAACAAAATAACAAAGTGAGAAACTAAACCGAAACAGTCCATGACACTATTTCCCTCTCTACCATTTGTATTTCATTAACCTTTGACTATAGGATGTTCAGTTTAGTATTTCCAGTGTAACAGTATAGCTTCCGTCCCTCTCCTCTCTCCTCCCTGGGCTTGAACCAGCAACACAACGACAACAGCCACCCTCGAAGCAGTGTTACCCATGCAGAGCAAGGGGAAGAACCACTCCAAGTCTCAGAGCAAGTGACATTTGAAACGCTATTAGCGCGCACCCCGCTAACTATCTAGCCATTTCACATCGGTTACACGAGCCTAATTTCGGGAGTTGATAGGCTTGAATTCATAAACAGCGCAATGCTTGACGCACAACGAAGAGTTGCTGGCAAAACGCACGAAAGTGCTGTTTGAATGAATGCTTACGAGCCTGCTGCTACCCACCATCGCTCAGTCAGACTGCTCTATCAAATCATAGACTTAATTATAACATAATAACACACAGAAATACGAGCCTTTAGGTCATTAATATGGTAGAATCCGGAAACTATCATTTAGAAAACAAGACGTTTATGCTTTCAGTGAAATACGGAACTGTTCCGTATTTTATCTAAGGGGTGGCATCCATTAGTCTAAATATTCCTGTTACATTGCACAACCTTTAATGTTATTTCATTATTACGTAAAATTCTGGCAAATTAGGCGGCCCAAACTGTTGCATGTACACTGACTCTGCGTGCAATGAACGCAAGAGAAGTGACACAATTTCACCTGGATTTCTTTTAGCTAAATATGCAGGTTTAAAAATATATACTTCTGTGTATTGATTTTAAGAAACGCATTGATGTTCATGGTTAGGTGCACATTGGAGCAACGATACGCACCGCATCGATTATATGCTAGATAAACTAGTAATTTCATCAACCATGTGTAGTTAACTAGTGATTATGATTGATTGATTGATTGTTTTTTATAAGATGAGTTTAATGCTAGCTAGCAACTTACCTTGGCTTACTGCATTTGTGTAACAGGCAGGCAGGCTCCTTGTGAGGCAGGTGGTTAGAGCGTTGGACTAGTTAACTGTAAGGTTGCAGGATTGGTTCCCCCGAGCGGACAAGGTGAACATCTGTCGTTCTGCCCCTGAACAAGGCAGTTAACCCACCGTTCCTAGGCCGTCATTGAAAATAAGAATGTGTTCTTAACTGACTTGCCGAGTTAAATAAAGATTAAATAAAGGAGTAAAAAAAAAAAAAAACGGTGTCCAAAAATACCGATTTCCGATTGTTATGAAAACTTGAAATCGGCCCTAATTAATCAGCCCTAATTAATCGGTTGATCTCTACTTCAGACATTCAATTGAATAGCTGATGAAATGATTAAAGATGCCTCCAGCATATGGATGGTGTGACCTTGACTCTGCTGTATTTCTAGTTCCACGAGTAGCATGATTCCTTTACCCTGGTGTTGCTGGATAAAATTAAACTGCTTTCAAAAGCCTGAAAACTAATATTCACGCAGTTGATTCGATTTTGATGTCAAAACATAAGTATTGTTAACCTATTGTTCTGTGGACAGAGAAAAGATGACCGTCTATATGACTCCTAAAACTCTAGAGACAGTCCATGGCTATCTAGAACTGTATGTGTTGACTGGCGGTGTGCCTTGAGGCTGTATTCCAACGGACAGTTCATGTGAGCTGGTACAGCACGTAGATGGCCGTAGTCTATCCCTCTAGTCAGGAGTCCTGGCTGACACACTAAATCTAATCACGTTAGTTTGTCACATGCGCCGAACATATTTACATCATTATACAGACCAACTTACAGGAACAGGTAGGGTTGAGTGTCTTGGTCAACGGCACATTGACAGGTGTTTCACCTAGTCAGCTTGGGGATTCGAACCAGCTACCGAAACAGTTGCTGGCCCAACGCTCTTAACCGCTAGGCTACCTGCCGCCCATACAACTGGTGTAGACATTACTATGACATGCTTGTTTCGAGCCCTTCCCAACAATCCAGAGGTAAATCAAATAGTAACACAAGGAATACATTAAAATACAAAATAATGGAGCTGTATGTTACTAGAGTTTATAACGACCTGCTCTATATCGCTGTATGTTACTAGAGTTTATAACAACCTGCTCTATATCGCTGCATGTTACTAGAGTTTATAACGACCTGCTCTAAATCGCTGCATGTTACTAGAGTTTATAACGACCTGCTCTATATCGCTGCATGTTACTAGAGTTTATAACGACCTGCTCTATATCGCTGTATGTTACTAGAGTTTATAACGACCTGCTCTATATCGCTGTATGTTACTAGAGTTTATAACGACCTGCTCTATATCGCTGTATGTTACTAGAGTTTATAACGACCTGCTCTATATCGCTGTATGTTACTAGAGTTTATAACGACCTGCTCTATATCGCTGCATGTTACTAGAGTTTATAACGACCTGCTCTATATCGCTGCATGTTACTAGAGTTTATAACGACCTGCTCTATATCGCTGTATGTTACTAGAGTTTATAACGACCTGCTCTATATCGCTGTATGTTACTAGAGTTTATAACGACCTGCTCTATATCGCTGTATGTTACTAGAGTTTATAACGACCTGCTCTATATCGCTGCATGTTACTAGAGTTTATAACGACCTGCTCTATATCGCTGTATGTTACTAGAGTTTATAACGACCTGCTCTATATCGCTGTATGTTACTAGAGTTTATAACGACCTGCTCTATATCGCTGTATGTTACTAGAGTTTATAACGACCTGCTCTATATCGCTGTATGTTACTAGAGTTTATAACGACCTGCTCTATATCGCTGCATGTTACTAGAGTTTATAACGACCTGCTCTATATCGCTGTATGTTACTAGAGTTTATAACGACCTGCTCTATATCGCTGTATGTTACTAGAGTTTATAACGACCTGCTCTATATCGCTGCATGTTACTAGAGTTTATAACGACCTGCTCTATATCGCTGCATGTTACTAGAGTTTATAACGACCTGCTCTATATCGCTGCATGTTACTAGAGTTTATAACGACCTGCTCTATATCGCTGCATGTTACTAGAGTTTATAACGACCTGCTCTATATCGCTGCATGTTACTAGAGTTTATAACGACCTGCTCTATATCGCTGCATGTTACTAGAGTTTATAACGACCTGCTCTATATCGCTGTATGTTACTAGAGTTTATAACGACCTCCTCCGTATTTCTGTATGTTACTAGAGTTTATAACGACCTGCTCTATATCGCTGCATGTTACTAGAGTTTATAACGACCTGCTCTATATCGCTGCATGTTACTAGAGTTTATAACGACCTGCTCTATATCGCTGTATGTTACTAGAGTTTATAACGACCTGTTCTATATCGCTGTATGTTACTAGAGTTTATAACGACCTGCTCTATATCGCTGTATGTTACTAGAGTTTATAACGACCTGCTCTATATCGCTGTATGTTACTAGAGTTTATAACGACCTGCTCTATATCGCTGCATGTTACTAGAGTTTATAACGACCTGCTCTATATCGCTGCATGTTACTAGAGTTTATAACGACCTGCTCTATATCGCTGTATGTTACTAGAGTTTATAACGACCTGCTCTATATCGCTGCATGTTACTAGAGTTTATAACGACCTGCTCTATATCGCTGTATGTTACTAGAGTTTATAACGACCTCCTCCGTATTTCTGTATGTTACTAGAGTTTATAACGACCTGCTCTATATCGCTGCATGTTACTAGAGTTTATAACGACCTCCTCCGTATTTCTGTATGTTACTAGAGTTTATAACGACCTGCTCTATATCGCTGTATGTTACTAGAGTTTATAACGACCTGCTCTATATCGCTGTATGTTACTAGAGTTTATAACGACCTGCTCTATATCGCTGTATGTTACTAGAGTTTATAACGACCTGCTCTATATCGCTGTATGTTACTAGAGTTTATAACGACCTGCTCTATATCGCTGTATGTTACTAGAGTTTATAACGACCTGCTCTATATCGCTGCATGTTACTAGAGTTTATAACGACCTGCTCTATATCGCTGTATGTTACTAGAGTTTATAACGACCTGCTCTATATCGCTGCATGTTACTAGAGTTTATAACGACCTGCTCTATATCGCTGCATGTTACTAGAGTTTATAACGACCTCCTCCGTATTTCTGTATGTTACTAGAGTTTATAACGACCTGCTCTATATCGCTGCATGTTACTAGAGTTTATAACGACCTCCTCCGTATTTCTGTATGTTACTAGAGTTTATAACGACCTGCTCTATATCGCTGCATGTTACTAGAGTTTATAACGACCTGCTCTATATCGCTGTATGTTACTAGAGTTTATAACGACCTGCTCTATATCGCTGCATGTTACTAGAGTTTATAACGACCTGCTCTATATCGCTGCATGTTACTAGAGTTTATAACGACCTGCTCTATATCGCTGTATGTTACTTGAGTTTATAACGACCTGCTCTATATCGCTGCATGTTACTAGAGTTTATAACGACCTCCTCCGTATTGCTGTATGTTATTCTGTTTGCATTGTGTTTGTTCTCTACACAGTATTCATAAATGCATACGTTTTTTTGTTTGAGCAGTAAGCCTATCTTATTTTTCTTCTCATTTGTATTTTACTGTCCAGCCAAAGGTCTTGTTTATGGTAAAGTCCTAGAGATGATTTGAAGAAGTTATAGTAATAAATGATCATTCCTATGCGGAATCAAACTAAAGCGCAATGCTCAAGAATTTGTGTGCCAACGCTCTCTTAACATTCTTCCTTCCTATACCTTTGGAGCAAGGGTAGGGGTTAACGGGGGTCATTGATCAATAATAATCCAATACTTGATACAGTATAAACATTACGTCACACATTGCTTTCTCGGGTTACATGCATTGCCCAGCTAGCAGTTTTTCATATGTGGGATGGGCGTAGGGAGGTTTTATATACAGTATGTGGGATGGGCATAGGGAGGTTTTATATATGTGGAATGGGCATAGGGAGGTTTTATATATGTGGGATGGGCATAGGGAGGTTTTATATATGTGGAATGGGCATAGGGAGGTTTTATATATGTGGGATGGGCATAGGGAGGTTTAAATATGTGGAATGGGCATAGGGAGGTTGTATATATGTGGGATGGGTATAGGGAGGTTTTATATATGTGGAATGGGCATAGGGAGGTTTTATATATGTGGAATGGGCATAGGGAGGTTTTATATATGTGGAATGGGCATAGGGAGGTTTTATATATGTGGAATGGGCATAGGGAGGTTTTATAAATGTGGAATGGGCATAGGGAGGTTTTATATATGTGGAATGGGCATAGGGAGGTTTTATATATGTGGAATGGGCATAGGGAGGTTTTATAAATGTGGGATGGGCATAGGGAGGTTTTATATATGTGGGATGGGCATAGGGAGGTTTCAGCAGTTTGAGTTGAGTGTGTGGCCATATGGAGACTGACTTCTTCTGGGCATCAATGGGTCGGCCCCACCTCTCCCTCTCTCCGTCTCTCTCACTGTCTTTCCCTCGTTCTCACTGTGCTGGCACACTGGCAGCCTCTCTCTCCCTGGGATATGCAGGCCTCTCAAACATGAGTAATTGATGAATTGTATGCAATATGCAAATGTGAATGCATAAATCTCCTGACTGACAGCTTAATTTATGTGAGCCTTTAAGAATGCAGGATTAGATTTTAATTAAATATCTTCAAAGGCACCCTGACTTGTAATATGTTTTTTTTTGCAGTCTGCCATCTTTGTTGCTGTTAAAACAATTTCCCATTTAACATTTTAGAAATCAGATTGTTGTTAGGCCCGTTCTCCAACCACTTCACACTGTCCCTACCACCACCAGCCTCCACAAGTTTGTGTCAGACAAATGTCTTTGTTTGAAGTTAACACAAGTGGTTAGTGCAGCATGTTGCCATCCACTCACAACAAAGCTCTCCACAGATATTGGCCAACACTCTCTGGCTTTTGTCATTGAGAAGAGTGGGTGGAGTCATCAGTCATAATGAGAGGATGTTCTTCCTGGAGTAGCAGGTTAACCCAGACTTTGGCTCAGGCCACATCCTGTATTGTCGCTGCAAGACGAGCAGGTATCTGATTACTTTGAATATTTAATTAACCGGTTTGAAAAATGTCATGGGCACGTTTGCGACATTTTCGTGTGGACTAGAAATTGCTTAGTAACCCACTTTAAGTCGTCTCCAGGAGATGCAGTGATGCCGCCTGAGAGTTGAGGGTAATGATTGGACGAGAGCATTGCCAGGGTTTTTCTTTTCTGGTGAGTGAAACGTGCGGGAACGTGTGAATGACTTTTCACAGCCATCTGTTCCTTCTGCCCGGTGGAATCCTCTAAGGATGTGTGTGTGTGTGTGTGTGTGTGTGTGTGTGTGTGTGTGTGTGTGTGTGTGTGTGTGTGTGTGTGTGTGTGTGTGTGTGTGTGTGTGTGTGTGTGTGTGCCTTTGCTTCAGAGAGGGCAAACATGGAGGTGCATAGCAGCTGGAATGGGTATTATGCCCACCAATGAGGCTGTTTGTGGTTCAGTATTCCCGGTCGGTGTGAGTGCATCTGGATGTGAGGGGAGATGCTCTGCAGTACCACCTAGCTGACTCCTAGTGCATGGTGGACAGGGGGAACATGTGGGCTTGAAAATCATATTCAGCATTTCTACATTCTTTTTTTGTAAATATGGAAAAGTAAACGCTGTTAGGAAACGTAACACTTTCACTACTGCAAAAATATGGAAGTCAAGTATTTAACCCCAAAACATTGTCTTTGTAATTACATAAATAATTTGGAGCAATATAAAATCAATCCACAGTTTGATTGAATACCGGCACAAGTTTCTACCTCCATGGCTGAAGCAGAGCATAAAGGTTCACACAGGACATGGAGGGACCGGGCTCTGCAGAACTCTATTGATCTACAGTGTATCTCATTTAGGCCCTTTGTTGCATTGGGACATTTGATGTAGATTCTGCTCTTGGAGTCAGAGCAAAGATAGTCAGCAGGACCAGCTTATACAAGGAAGCCCCTGCTGCCAGCTTGGAAAGAGTGTCAGGAACAAACTGCTCAGTGGGGCCAAATAAGAAAATAGTTCCAGTCTCCTGAGGGAAAAGGCCAAGTTGGCACACAATCGCCCCGCAAAAGAAATGACACGGGTGAGCGAGAGGGAAATAAGTCGGCCACTCCACACAACAACAAAAAAGGACCATTTCTTTACTTCAACAATCAGCTATGTGTATGGAAAACAACCCACCCTCCAAAGGAAGCCCTCTCTCATTTAAGCTATGTGTATGGAAACCAACCCACCCTCCAAAGGAAGCCCTCTCTCATTTAAGATATGTGTATGGAAACCAACCCACCCTCCAAAGGAAGCCCTCTCTCATTTAAGATATGTGTATGGAAACCAACCCACCCTCCAAAGGAAGCCCTCTCTCATTTAAGCTATGTGTATGGAAACCAACCCACCCTCCAAAGGAAGCCCTCTCTCATTTAAGCTATGTGTATGGAAACCAACCCACCCTCCAAAGGAAGCCCTCTCTCATTTAAGCTATGTGTATGGAAAACAACCCACCCTCCAAAGGAAGCCCTCTCTCATTTAAGCTATGTGTATGGAAACCAACCCACCCTCCAAAGGAAGCCCTCTCTCATTTAAGATATGTGTATGGAAACCAACCCACCCTCCAAAGGAAGCCCTCTCTCATTTAAGCTATGTGTATGGAAACCAACCCACCCTCCATAGGAAGCCCTCTCTCATTTAAGCTATGTGTATGGAAACCAACCCACCCTCCATAGGAAGCCCTCTCTCATTTAAGCTATGTGTATGGAAACCAACCCACCCTCCAAAGGAAGCCCTCTCTCATTTAAGCTATGTGTATGGAAACCAACCCACCCTCCAAAGGAAGCCCTCTCTCATTTAAGCTATGTGTATGGAAACCAACCCACCCTCCAAAGGAAGCCCTCTCTCATTTAAGCTATGTGTATGGAAACCAACCCACCCTCCAAAGGAAGCCCTCTCTCATTTCAGCTATGTGTATGGAAAACAACCCACCCTCCATAGGAAGCCCTCTCTCATTTAAGATATGTGTATGGAAAACAACCCACCCTCCAAAGGAAGCCCTCTCTCATTTAAGCTATGTGTATGGAAACCAACCCACCCTCCATAGGAAGCCCTCTCTCATTTAAGCTATGTGTATGGAAACCAACCCACCCTCCATAGGAAGCCCTCTCTCATTTAAGCTATGTGTATGGAAACCAACCCACCCTCCATAGGAAGCCCTCTCTCATTTAAGCTATGTGTATGGAAACCAACCCACCCTCCAAAGGAAGCCCTCTCTCATTTAAGCTATGTGTATGGAAACCAACCCACCCTCCAAAGGAAGCCCTCTCTCATTTAAGCTATGTGTATGGAAAACAACCCACCCTCCAAAGGAAGCCCTCTCTCATTTAAGCTATGTGTATGGAAACCAACCCACCCTCCAAAGGAAGCCCTCTCTCATTTAAGCTATGTGTATGGAAACCAACCCACCCTCCAAAGGAAGCCCTCTCTCATTTAAGCTATGTGTATGGAAACCAACCCACCCTCCAAAGGAAGCCCTCTCTCATTTAAGCTATGTGTATGGAAACCAACCCACCCTCCAAAGGAAGCCCTCTCTCATTTAAGCTATGTGTATGGAAACCAACCCACCCTCCATAGGAAGCCCTCTCTCATTTAAGCTATGTGTATGGAAACTAACCCACCCTCCAAAGGAAGCCCTCTCTCATTTAAGCTATGTGTATGGAAACCAACCCACCCTCCAAAGAAAGTCCTCTCTCATTTAAGCTATGTGTATGGAAACCAACCCACCCTCCAAAGGAAGCCCTCTCTCATTTAAGCTATGTGTATGGAAACCAACCCACCCTCCAAAGGAAGCCCTCTCTCATTTAAGCTATGTGTATGGAAACCAACCCACCCTCCAAAGGAAGCCCTCTCTCATTTAAGCTATGTGTATGGAAACCAACCCACCCTCCAAAGGAAGCCCTCTCTCAGTTAAGCTATGTGTATGGAAACCAACCCACCCTCCAAAGGAAGCCCTCTCTCATTTAAGCTATGTGTATGGAAACCAACCCACCCTCCAAAGGAAGCCCTCTCTCATTTCAGCTATGTGTATGGAAACCAACCCACCCTCTAAAGGAAGCCCTCTCTCATTTAAGATGTTGAAGGAAACGTCTGGTTAATCTGCTCAAAAGGTTTCAACAGTGTTTTATAAATCCCCTTCCTCTCCGGAAGTTTCCACACGTTATCGGAACGTTCTGGTTATTAATGGGTTCTCAAGAGACTTTCTTTTTGAGGGACACAAACCAAACATAACATTCTCATAATTTGGTTTATGCATTATTAGGCCCCTAAGAAAGTAGAGTAGTCTGCAAATTATAGTGTAGTTTGTTTTAAACAAATATAAACTTCCCTGTAATGTTATGGCAAAATGGTGGCCAATTTGATTAAAAGGTAATTTATTTAAGTATGACATTAATTGCACTGAGCACATCAGAAACATTTAATTGTCATTTTAGCTAATTATCTTCTCTCCAGTGAATTAGTCTCATCTTCAGTATCAGGTGTTCCGCTTATGTCATCATCATTTACCAGTGTGATGGAAGACACAGGTGGAAGGGACCTCCGTTTTCCTATAAGCCATAAATTACAAGACCGAATATATGAATAACGTATCTGAAGTAGTTCTTTCTGTGTCATATACAGTAGGCCTGCACTGTATTACAACACCCTTGTCTGTGAATTTACTGTAGAGGTGGTTGTTCCTGCACTTCTGGGCAGTTAGACAAATTACTACCCCATAATATTGTCTCCATGGCAACAGTAACTGATGACCTAATAAATACCTTTATCGTATTTTGAAGTTAATTACAACACTTGGACATGTAAGGCCGGCTTATGTAGTCACATCTATTCATTCTCTATTATTGTAAAGTCTATGCATACTCCTAGAAAATGTTAAGGGCCAAGGTAACTCAAGGACGAAAATAAACAATCCCACCCTCCCCCCAACAAAAAAAGATTGTATGTGAGTATGTACAGGATATCTGAATATGAATGTACTCAGTACTCAGCAAACCCAATCATCTTTAATGTATGAAAATGAAATAAGCAAAGACTGAAAACCCGGAACCTTCATAGTGGCTTAATTACACTGTTTAAAAACAGTGGGCCCTGCTCTATGGTGAGCTGACAGGACCCTGCTCTATGGTGGCCTGACAGGACCCTGCTCTATGGTGAGCTGACAGGACCCTGCTCTATGGTGGCCTGACAGGACCCTGCTCTATGGTGAGCTGACAGGACCCTGCTCTATGGTGGCCTGACAGGACCCTGCTCTATGGTGAGCTGACAGGACCCTGCTCTATGGTGAGCTGACAGGACCCTGCTCTATGGTGGCCTGACAGGACCCTGCTCTATGGTGGCCTGACAGGACCCTGCTCTATGGTGAGCTGACAGGACCCTGCTCTATGGTGGTCTGACAGGACCCTGCTCTATGGTGAGCTGACAGGACTCTGCTCTATGGTGAGCTGACAGGACCCTGCTCTATGGTGAGCTGACAGGATCCTGTGATTCATGTTGAGTTCTCTTTTTGCTTTCTTCTTTTTACACGCTTGGCTGTTCATAGTTTTTAATTAGATTAGTAAGGTGACAATTGTGAGTGCTGTGCAATTTCTAAACGTAGCTCAAGCAGACAGCCAACAAGTCATGAGGGGTATGACTGTGGGAGGGGGGGGGGGGGGGGGGGTGAGGGAAGGAGGATGGAACGGGGTGAAGGGGGTTGAGGGTGAGTGCAGAAGGGGGTGTGATCATTGCTGCCACCTCCCTGGTGTAACAGATTGAGGGTCACATGAAGTTTATCATCGATTGGAATTGCAGGCCAGTCAATAGAGAATATTGCACACAGTGGAGTACTGTAGCAGAGCTCCTAGTTCTGCCGTACTGTAGCAGAGCTCACTAGTTCTGCCGTACTGGAGCAGAGCTCCTAGTTCTGCCGTACTGTAGCAGAGCTCACTAGTTCTGCCGTACTGGAGCAGAGCTCCTAGTTCTGCTGTGCTGTAGCAGAGCTCACTAGTTCTGCTGTACTGTAGCAGAGCTCCTAGTTCTGCCGTACTGTAGCAGAGCTCACTAGTTCTGCTGTACTGTAGCAGAGCTCACTAGTTCTGCTGTACTGTAGCAGAGCTCACTAGTTCTGCTGTACTGTAGCATAGCTCACTAGTTCTGCTGGACTGTAGCAGAGCTCCTAGTTCTGCCGTACTGTAGCAGAGCTCACTAGTTCTGCTGTACTGTAGCAGAGCTCACTAGTTCTGCTGTACTGTAGCATAGCTCACTAGTTCTGCTGGACTGTAGCAGAGCTCCTAGTTCTGCCGTACTGTAGCAGAGCTCACTAGTTCTGCTGTACTGTAGCAGAGCTCACTAGTTCTGCTGTACTGTAGCATAGCTCACTAGTTCTGCTGTACTGTAGCAGAGCTCACTAGTTCTGCTGTACTGTAGCAGAGCTCACTAGTTCTGCTGTACTGTAGCATAGCTCACTAGTTCTGCTGTACTGTAGCAGAGCTCACTAGTTCTGCCGTACTGTAGCAGAGCTCACTAGTTCTGCCGTACTGTAGCAGAGCTCACTAGTTCTGCTGTACTGTAGCAGAGCTCACTAGTTCTGCCGTACTGTAGCAGAGCTCACTAGTTCTGCTGTACTGTAGCAGAGCTCACTAGTTCTGCTGGACTGTAGCAGAGCTCCTAGTTCTGCTGTGCTGTAGCAGAGCTCACTAGTTCTGCTGGACTGTAGTAGAGCTCCTAGTTCTGCTGTACTGTAGCATAGCTCACTAGTTCTGCTGTACTGTAGCAGAGCTCACTAGTTCTGCCGTACTGTAGCAGAGCTCACTAGTTCTGCCGTACTGTAGCAGAGCTCACTAGTTCTGCCGTACTGTAGCAGAGCTCACTAGTTCTGCCGTACTGTAGCAGTTCAGTCACTTTCGGTAATCTGGGTCATTTTCTGTGGAAGACCAATAAACTGTTCCTTGACAAACACCTCATGTTCAGGGCTGTGTAACTGACCCATGTCAGTAAGTAACTATTTAATAAACATAAAAAAGGTTTTTAATTACTTTATTTTCTATTGAGGTGAGTGACTCCTCCAACTAGAGTCCTTGGCTCCTCTGACTGTGAATGTTCAGGTGAATCATACTTAAAACAAAATAAACTGGCCAGAGAAAAGAGAAGAACAAGACATTAAAGGGGAATGAACAAACAGCTGAATCGAAATGGACTGTTGTGGCAGCTTGTGAGTGAATGCCTTTGTGTTGAACAGAGAGAGTGGGGCACGGCGAACGAGAGAGAGAGAGACGGACGCTGCTTCACAGCCAATGGGCTTTGTTCTAATGGCAACACTCTGTTTGGAACACTGATAAGAGCCTTCCATTTGTCTCTCCACGGTTCTTTTCTTTCTGTCCTCTGTTCTCCGTTCAAGTCTTCTCTGCGTCTTTTGTACTTTAAAGCGGATCCCAGGCCAGCCAAGTGTAGTGGCATCTGGAGCATCTAGTGCAGCTTTTTCAACCACGTCTCTGAAGACTACTCTGATTTGTTCCCATATTGAACACCCCCCTCCTTTTACTTGTATGCTGATTGCTCTGTGGTCTTGTTTGTGTTTGTAGCCATTGCAATATTAATGAAATACAGAATGAGGCAACAACACAGCGTTTTTGTTGTTGTTATTGTTCCTGGACGCTGGCCAATGGTATACAGCGCTGGAATTAGCATTTTTCTTTTCAAGCCCCCCCCCATAGCCTACTTCATTCAGCCTGTCACATACATACATGTCTGTCTCTGCGACAGAAACACCCTATCAGTCCAGTACACTCTTTAAGGGTCTACTGTTAGGAAGTGAGGAAGGGCGTGTGTGTGTGAGGGGTTGTGAAACGTAAGGAACGGTTTGACTAGCTTCTCACTTCCTGACCCCAGAGGGAAGGAATCTTAGTCTGATGTTACAGCGTCAGACACCAAACCCTGAAACAATGTGTCTGAATGCTGGCGACCCCTTATCAGATATGGCCTTGCTGGAATATGCTATGTCCCCTGTGCACTTCAAGGCATATGTGTTTGAGGTGATTATTATCAAGCTTTTGTGTGTGTCCTGTGTTATCAGTGGAGAGGATCTCTGTCTACCTGCTGTCTCTGTCTAATCCCCCCATAGTGGGACGGGGACGGGGGGGATGGGAGGACAAGCGTACAGGAGGATGAGGGGACGGGAGGATGGGGGGACAGGAGGATGAGGGGACGGGAGGATGGGGGGATGGGAGGACGAGGGGAAGGGAGGACAAGCGTACAGGAGGATGAGGGGACGGGAGGATGGGGGACAGGAGGATGAGGGGACAGGAGGATGGGGGGATGGGAGGACGAGGGGATGGGGTGATGGGAGGACGAGGGGACAGAAGGATGAGGGGACGGGAGGAAGAGGGGACGGGAAGATGGGAGGACGAGGGGACGGGAGGATGGGGGGACAGGAGGACGAGGGGACGGGAGGATGGGGGGATGGGAGGACGAGGGGACGGGAGGATGGGAGGACGAGGGGACAATGGGACGGGAGGATGGGGGGACAGGAGGACGAGGGGACGGGAGGATGGGGAGATGGGAGGACGAGGGGACGGGAGGATGGGGGGACAGGAGGACGAGGGGACGGGAGGATGGGGGGATGGGAGGATGAGGGGACGGGAGGACGAGGGGATGGGGTGATGGGAGGATGAGGGGACAGAAGGATGAGGGGACGGGAGGAAGAGGGGACGGGAGGATGGGAGGACGAGGGGACGGGAGGATGGGGGGACAGGAGGACGAGGGGACGGGAGGATGGGGGGATGGGATGACGAGGGGACGGGGGGATGGGAGGACGAGCGTACAGGAGGATGAGGGGACGGGAGGATGGGGGGACAGGAGGACGAGGGGACGGGGGGATGGGAGGACGAGGGGACGGGAGGATGGGAGGACGAGGGGACGAGGGGACGGGAGGATGGGGGGACAGGAGGACGAGGGGACAGGAGGATGGGGGGATGGGAGGACGAGGGGATGGGGTGATGGGAGGACGAGGGGACAGAAGGATGAGGGGACGGGAGGAAGAGGGGACGGGAGGATGGGGGGATGGGAGGACGAGGGGACGAGGGGATGAGAGGATGGGGGGATGGGAGGACGAGGGGACGGGAGGATGGGAGGACGAGGGGATTGGGTGATGGGAGGACGAAGGGACAGAAGGATGAGGGGACGGGAGGAAGAGGGGACAGGAGGGCGAGGGGACGGGAGAACGGGAGGAAGGGGGGATGGGGGACAAGAGGACGAGGGGACAGGAGGAAGAGGGGACAGGGGACGGGAGGAAGAGGGGACGGGGGGACAGGAGGAAGAGGGGACGAGGAGACAGGAGGACGAGGGGACGGGGGGACAGGAGGAAGAGGGGACGGGGGGACAGGAGGAAGAGGGGACGGGGGGACAGGAGGACGAGGGGACGGGGGGACAGGAGGACAGGGGGGTGACAAATATATGCTGGTGTGAGTGACGAGAGGAGGTGACTAATATTGTTAAGGTCTTATGAGGCTTCAAATATCTGAAAAAGATGGAATAACATTGTGGGGTTTTATAGGTTTGTCGAGTGTGTTTCACATAAGTATGAAATATGACCAGCGCAACAATAATTAATAGAAATTAGACTAGCAATTATCCTGGAAATATCTGAATTTCTTTCGTTTTTAGATTTTTTAAATTTATTTTTATTTCACCTTTATTTAACCAGGTAGGTCAGTTGAGAACAAGTTCTCATTTACAACTGTGACCTGGCCAAGATAAAGCAAAGCAGTGCGACACAAACAACAACACAGAGTTACACATGGAATAAACAAGCGTACAGTCAATAATACAATAGAAAAAAAAGAAAGTCTCTATACAGTGTGTGCAAATGGCGTGAGGAGGTAAGGCAATAAATAGGCCATAGTAGCGAAGTAATTACAGTTTAGCAAATTAACACTGGAGTGATAGATGAGCAGATGATGATGTGCAAGTAGAAATACTGGTGTGCAAAAGAGCAAGTAAAAAAGTAAATAAAAACAATATAGGGATAGAATGAGGTGGGAGGTAGATTGGGTGGGCTATTTACAGATGGACTATGTACAGCTGCAGCGATCGGTTAGCTGTTTAACGTTAGTGAGGGAAATATAAGTCTCCAGCTTCAGCGATTTTTGCAATTCGTTCCAGTCATTGGCAGCAGAGAACTGGAAGGAAAGGCAGCCAAATTAGGTGTTGGCTTTGCGGATGACTAGTGAGATATACCTACTGGAGCGCGTGCTACAGGTGGGTGTTGTTATCGTGACCGGTGAGCTGAGATAAGGCGGAGCTTTACCTAGCAAAGACTTATAGATGACCTGGAGCCTGTGGGTCTGGCGACGAATATGTAGCGAGGGCCAGCCGACTAGAGCATACAGGTCGCAGTGGTGGGTGGTTTAAGGGGCTTTGGTGACAAAACAGATGGCACTGTGATAGACTGCATCCAGTTTGCTCAATAGAGTATTGGAACCTATTTTGTAAATGACATCGCTGAAGTTGAGGATTGGTAGGATAGTCAGTTTTACGGTGATATGTTTGGCGGCGTGAGTGAAGGAGGCTTTGTTGCGAAATAGGAAGTTGATTCTAGATTTGATTTTGGATTGGAGATGTTTAAGAGTAGCAATCCCGGATCCGGGAGCGTAATCATAGCCTCAAACGAATTAGCATAACGCAGCGGACATAATTACCCCTAGAAAATGTTCCTATTCATGAAAATCACAAATGAAATATATTGAGACACAGCTTAGCCTTTTGTTAATAACACTGTCATCTCAGATTTTCAAAATATGCGTTACAGCCAACGCTAGACAAGCATTTGTGTAAGTTTATCATGGCATAATGCTATGCTAGGCTCTCCTGGCAGCAGGCAACATTTTCACAAAAATAAGAAAAGCAATCAAATTAAATCATTTACCTTTGAAGAACTTCGCATCTTTTCACTCAGGAGACTCCCAGTTAGATAGCAAATGTTCCTTTTTTCCAAAAATATTATTTTTGTAGGCGAAATAGCTCCCGTTTGTTCATCATGCTTGGCTGAGAAATCGACCGGAAAATGCTACCACTCCAACTTTTTTCCAAATTAGCTCCATAATATCGACAGAAACATGGCAAACGTTGTTTAGAATCAATCCTCAAGGTGTTTTTAACATATATATTTGATAATATGTCCGTCGAGGCAATTGGTTTCTCATAAGAAGCGATTGGAAAAATGGCTACCTCAGTATTTTACGCAATATTTTCTGCGGGAGACACCATGTGACCACTTGCTAAATGTGGTCCCTTACGGCTATTCTTCAACAGAAATGCGGAAAAAGACGTCACAATGCTGTAGACACCTTGGGGAATACGTAGAAAATGTAAGCTCATTCGTAGCTCATTCACAGCCATATAAGGAGTCATTGGCATGAGGCGGTTTCAAAAAATGCGGCACTTCCTGATTGGATTTTAAATGAGTTTCGCCTGTAACATCAGTTCTGTTGCACTCACAGACAATATCTTTGCAGTTTTGGAAACGTCAGAGTGTTTTCTATCCAAAGCTGTCAATTATATGCATAGTCGAGCATCTTTTCGTGACAATATATCTTGTTTAAAACGGGAACGTTTTTCATCCAAAAATGTAAATATCGCCCCCTAGTCGTAAAAGGTTAATATGAGTTTGGAAGGAGAGTTTACAGTCTAGCCAGACACCTAGGTATTTGTAGTTGTCCACGTATTCTAAGTCAGAACCGTCCAGAGTAGTGATGCTAGTCGGGCGGGTGGGTGCGGGCAGCGAACAGTTGAAAAGCATGCATTTAGTTTTACATTTAAGAGCAGTTGGAGGCCACGGAAGGAGTGTTGTATGGCATTGAAGCTCGTTTGGAGGTTAGTTAACACAGTGTCCAAAGAAGGGCCAGATGTTTACAGAATGGTGTCATCTGCGTAGTGGTGGATCTGGGAATCACCCACAGCAAGAGCGACATCGTTGATATATACAGAGAAAATAGTCAGCCCGAGAATTGAACCCTCTGGTACCCCCATAGAGACTGCCAGAGGTCCGGACAACAGGCCCTCCGATTTGACACACTGAACTCTGTCTGAGAAGTAGTTGGTGAACCAGGCGAGGCAATCATTTGAGAAACCAAGGCTTTTGAGTCTGCTGATAAGGATACGGTGATTGACAGAGTCGAAAGCCTTGGCCAGGTCGATGAACACGGCGGCACAGTATTGTCTTTTATCGATGCGGTTATGATATCGTTTAGTACCTTGAGCGTGGCTGAGGTGCACCTGTGACCAGCTCGGAAACCGGATTGCACAGCGGAGAAGGTACGGTGGAATTCGAAATGGTCGGTGATCTGTTTATTAACTTGGCTTTCGAAGACTTTAGAAAGGCAGGGCAGGAATGATATAGGTCTGTAACAGTTTGGGTCTAGTGTCACCCCCTTTGAAGAGGGGGATGACCGCGGCAGCTTTATAATCTTTTGGGATCTCGAACGATATGAAAGAGAGGTTGAACAGACTGGTAATAAGGGTTGCAATAATGGCGGCGTATAATTTTAAAAAGTTAGTGTCCAGATTGTCTATCCCAGCTGATTTTTAAGGGTCCAGGTTTTGCAGCTCTTTCAGAACATCTGCTATCTGGATTTGGGTGAAGGAGGAACTGGGGAGGCTTGGGCGAGTAGCTGCGGGGGGTGCGGAGCTGTTGGCCGGGGTTGGGGAGGAGGAAAGTCATTAACGTATAATTTCCTTCTCTTAGTGTCTATTGTTGTCAATTTAAATGATAGAGAATGTGATACAATTTTCATATCACGCTTGCTACGTATGTAGAGAAATTTAAAATCAACCATTGTACATGTATCAATCAATGGCCTCTTACACTGTGAGCCTATGTGGTCTAAGTAAAATGTTTTTAAATAGTAGATCATTTTCTGTATATTCACGGTGATCTCTCTCTCTCACTTTCTCTCTCCCTCTCCTCCTTCTCTCCCTCTCTCTGCAGCTCCAGGCCTGGCCGACCACCCAAGCGTTCCCTGGGGGTAGCGATGCAGGAAAGCTCCAGGCTTCTTCCCCACAGTGTCCACGGCCTACTGTCTCCCGGCCTCCTCTCATCCATGTCGCCCGGAGGTAAGATCTCTCTCATCCATGTGCAGCCACTCTAAACATGCACACAACCATCAGTCCCAATAAGAAAAAACGAATTTACCCTCCACCAGTCTAACCTCTACCTTCCATTAATTATGTATTTTAATGATGTATTTTGTTTGATAAAAAAATAGAGAGCCATCAGGTGTCCTATCCAAGAGACTTGGATTTATCACATTTTCATGAAAGCGATTCTGTTATCTTTTCCCTTGAGGTCCCTGTCTCTATTTCCAGGCGCCTTTCTTTCTCCCCTCCTCTCATCTCCACCCCCTGCTTCTGCAAATCAGCTCTTATTGATTTCCTCCTCTGTCCTTCACTGGTCACTACTGCTGCTCACACAGAGGTTACACTATTGGATTTCTGTAGCCTTTTCTCACACATGCATTTGCTCTCTCGCTCTCTCGTTCTCTCTTTCCTTCCTTCCTTCCTTCCTTCCTTCCTTCCTTCCTTCCTTCCTTCCTTCCTTCCTTCCTTCTCTCTCTCTCTCTCTCTCTCTCTCTCTCTCTCTCTCTCTCTCTCTCTCTCTCTCTCTCTCTCTCTCTCTCTCTCTCTCTCTCTCTCTCTCTCTCTCTCTCTCTCTCTCTCTCTCTCTCTCACTCACTCTTTCCTTTTGTCTCTCTCTTTCCTTCTCTCTTTCTCTTTCCTTCCTTCTCTCTCTCTCTTTCCTTTTCTCTCAATCTCTCTCTCTCTCCTATTCCCTTTCCAGTCTCTATCTCCGTTGTTGCTGTAGGCCTTTCCTTCTCCTTTCTCCTCTTAATATAATTGCAATATGATGGAATCTATTTGATAAAGCTAACGTTGTTGCATAAACACAATGCCTGTCTCTATGCTGTGTTTGCATGTGTCTATTGGAAAGTGTACCTACAGCAAACTACAGGTTCTGTCTTGTTAAGAACTTTTGACATTTTTTCTCTAAATTGCTGATGGTGGCGGTTTAGTCCTCACAATGGCCAGCAAGGATATTGATCTGTGCAGACGAGTAGTCTGAGCAGTCAGTTAGCCATGCTAGTGATTGATTTAAGATTACTGTTATTATTCTCCTCCCCTGCAGTGGCTGGTGGGCCTTCTTTAAAATGCACATGAAAATCATTTACATTTGGTATCGTCTCGGTCTATCAGTGTAAAACTCAACTCAGGCAGTAGAGTTGCTGTCTGCCTGTCTGTCAGATGACTCGACTCAATTAGATACTAGTAGACAAGTAGTCTTATCTTTTCAATATGAACATGTAGTTTAATGAGATAATGAAGTACAACCTTTAATTATTTTGATATTATTATTTTTTACCTTTAATGGCCAAGCAGTGTTGTAGTTGCAAAATCCATGTTTTGTTTTCGTTTCCACAGGTTTTGTTAATACAGCTAGAGGTATATTATTCCTGAAAAGCCTTTGAATTAAGGTAATGGGGCAACTTGCTGATCTCTTAAATATCAGCCTTTTCCACTGCTCATTCCTATAAGCAAACAACATATTTAGATATGTTTATTAAGATATGTATATATATATGTATATTTAGATATGTTTATTTAGATATGTATATATATATGTATATTTAGATATGTTTATTTAGATATGTTTATTTAGATATGTATATTTAGATATGTTTATTAAGATATGTTTATTAAGATATGTATATATGTATATTTAGATATGTTTATTTAGATATGTATATATGTATATTTAGATATGTTTATTTAGATATGTTTATTTAGATATGTATATATGTATATTTAGATATGTTTATTTAGATATGTTTATTTAGATATGTATATTTAGATATGGTTATTTAGATATGTATATATGTATATTTAGATATGTTTATTTAGATATGTTTATTTAGATATGTATATATATATATTTAGATATGTTTATTTAGATATGTATATATGTATATTTAGATATGTTTATTTAGATATGTTTATTTAGATATGTATATTTAGATATGGTTATTTAGATATGTTTATTTGGATATGTATATTTGGATATGTATATATGTATATTTAGATATGTTTATTAAGATATGTTTATTAAGATATGTTTATTAAGATATGTTTATTTAGATATGCATATATATGTATATTTAGATATGTTTATTAAGATATGTTTATTTTGATATGTGTATTAAGATATGTATATTTTGATATGTTTATTAAGATATGTTTATTAAGATATGTTTATTAAGATATGTATATATATGTATATTTAGATATGTTTATTTAGATATGTATATATATGTATATTTAGATATGTTTATTTAGATATGTTTATTAAGATATGTTTATTTTGATATGTGTATTAAGATATGTATATTTTGATATGTTTATTAAGATATGTTTATTAAGATATGTTTATTAAGATATGTATATATATGTATATTTAGATATGTTTATTTAGATATGTATATATATGTATATTTAGATATGTTTATTTAGATATGTTTATTAAGATATGTTTATTAAGATATGTATATATATGTATATTTAGATATGTTTATTAAGATATGTTTATTAAGATATGTTTATTAAGATATGTATATATATGTATATTTAGATATGTTTATTAAGATATGTTTATTTTGATATGTGTATTAAGATATGTATATTTTGATATGTTTATTAAGATATGTTTATTAAGATATGTATATATATATGTATATTTAGATATGTTTATTTAGATATGTATATATATGTATATTTAGATATGTTTATTTAGATATGTTTATTAAGATATGTATATATATGTATATTTAGATATGTTTATTTAGATATGTTTATTTAGATATGTATATATATGTATATTTAGATATGTTTATTTAGATATGTTTATTTGGATATGTATATATGTATATTTAGATATGTTTATTTAGAAATGTATATGTATATATATGTATATTTAGATATGTTTATTAAGATATGTTTATTTTGAAACCTTAAAGAAATAATATCACGTCATACATCCTGAATGGATTAGAGACCCTGCAAAAGTTAATGTCTACTACATATTGATGAATATATTTTGAATTTACCAACCAGTAATCTAGTCATAGTAGCAGCAGTAGTTGTACTTGTACGTGAAATAATACCACTGTAGTCTGAAGTATCAATGTTCCTATTTCAGTGGGAAACATCTTAGGGCAGACGTCAAATAGCAGATTTGTATCGGAGTTGTCATTCAGTTATTAGCAACCATTTGTGTTGTCGTTATCATGTCATTTGGGAATTGTCTGTACAAATGAGTAAGCTTTACCCCCCCTCCATGGAGGGAGTAGGAGTATTGAGTTGAGCAAGAGCAAAACTAACATGTTGTGAGCTTTGTTGGAGCGTTTGGTTTCCTGGAATGCTGTTGACAGAAACATCATAAGCCCCTGGCACTCCAGAGAGAGGAGAGGAGGAGCTCCAACAACAGGCTTCAGGATTCCATCCTCACACCACAGTACAGTCATCATGTACAACATGCCTGCCGTTACTGACTATAGTACTGGACACAGAAGCAACCCTGGTCAGGGGGAGATTGAGAGATAGATAGATGAAGTGTGTGTGTGTGTGTATGGTCCACATCTGACAAAGGTGTTCAGTTTAAATCCATATTTTCTCCCCTGTCAACGTCCTCCTGAAGGCAGTCATGAAACTGCCCCCCCTCTCTCTCCCTCTCTCGCTCTCTCTCTCTCTCTCTCTCTCTCTCCTCTCTCTCTCTCTCTCTCTCTCTCTCTCTCTCTCTCTCTCTGTCTGTGGCTGAAAACAAACTCAGCCCTTCCTGGTGACTTTGATGAATGACATGTCCCACTGGGGACTTGTTCTCCATCTGTTTAACCCCCCGTCCGTCTGTCCGTCCCCTCTCCTCGTCCATTGGCCTCACACTGACAAGTAGTATTTAGCTACTGTTTTGGATCGCCACCTTTCTCTACACTGAGTTTACAAAACATTAAGAACACCTTCCTAATATTGAGTTGCACCCCCTTTTGACAGCATCAATTCGTTGGGGCATGGACTCCACAAGGTGTCGAAAGTGTTCCACAGGGATGCTGGCCCATGTTGACTCCAATGCCTCCCACATTTGTGTCAAGTTGGCTGGATGTCCTTTGGGTGTTGGACCATTCTTAATACACACAGAAACTGTTGAGCGTGAAAAGCCCAGCAGCGCTGCAGTTCTTGACACAAACTGGTGCGCCTGGCACCTAATACCATACCCTGTTCAAAGGCACTTCAATCACCCTCTGAATGGCACACATACACAATCAATGTCTCAGTTGTCTCAATGCTTAAAAATCCTTCTTTAACCTGTCTCCTCCCCTTCATCTACACTGATTGGTGGATTTAACAAGTGATATCAATAAGGGTTCGTAGCTTTCACCTGGATTCACCTGGTCAGTCTATGCAATCAAAAGAGCAGGTGTTGTTAATGTTTTGTATACTCAATGTATCACGCCACATGTTTATTTAATTTAATTTATTTCACCTTAATTTAACCAGGTAGGCATGTTGAGAACAAGTTCTCATTTGCTACTGCAACCTGGCCAAGATAAAGCATAGCAGTTCGACACATACAACAACACAGAGTTACACATGTAATAAACAAAACATAGTCAATAATACTGTAGAACAAAAGAAAACAAAAAGTACAGTGAGTGCAAATGAGGTAAGATAAGGGAGTTAAGGCAAAAAATAGGCCACGGTGGCGAAGTAATTACAACATAGCAATTATACTCTGGGATGGTAGATGTGCAGAAGATGAATGTGCAAGTAGAGATACTGGGGTGCAAAGGAGCAAGATAAATAAATAAATACAGTATGGGGATGAGGTAGGTAGATAGATGGGCTGTTTACAGATGGGCTATGTACACGTGCAGTGATGTGTGAGCTGCTCTGACAGCTGGCGCTTAAAGCTAGTGAGGGAGATATGAGTCTCCAGCTTCAGAGATTTTTGCAGTTTGTTCCAGTCATTGGCAGCAGAGAACAGGAAGGAAAGATGACCAAAGGATGAATTGGCTTTGGGGGTGACCAGTGAGATATACCTGCTGGAGTGCGTGCTACGAGTGGGTGCTGCTATGGTGACCAGTGAGCTGAGATGAGGTGGGGCTTTACCTAGCAGAGACTTGTAGATAACCTGTAGCCAGTGGATTTGGCGACGAGTATGAAGCGAGGGCCAACCAAAAAGAGAGTACAGGTCGCAATGGTGGGTAGTGTGTGTTGGAGGCTATTTTATAGATGACATCACCGAAGTTGAGGATCGGTAGGATGGTCAGTTTTACGAGGGTTTCTTTGGCAGCATGAGTGAAGGATGCTTTGTTGCGATATAGGAAGCCGATTCAGGATTTAATTTTGATTTGGAGATGCTTAATGTGAGTCTGGAAAGAGAGTTTACAGTCTAACCAGACACCTAGGTATTTGTAGTTGTCCAAGTATTCTAAGTCAGAGCCGTCCAGTGTAGTGATGCTGGATGGGCGAGCAGGTGCAGGCAGTGATCTGTTGAATAGCATGCATTTAGTTTTACTTGCATTTAAGAGCAGTTGGAGGCCACGGAAGGAGAGTTGTATGGCATTGAAGCTCGTCTGGAGGTTAGTTAACACAGTGTCCAAAGAGGGGCCAGAAGCAACAATTTCAGCAGATAATTTTTAGAAAGAAAGGGTCCAGATTGTCTAGCCCGGCTGATTTGTAGGGGTCCAGATTTTGCAGCTCTTTCAGAACATCAGCTGTCTGGATTTGGGTGAAAGAGAAATGGTGGGGGCTTTGGTGGATTGCTGTGGAGGTTGCCAGGCAGACCGGGGTAGCCAGGTCGAAAACATGGCCAGCCGTAGAGAAATGCTTATTGAAATTCTTAAAATATAGTGGATTTATCGGTGGTGACAGTGTTTCCTAGCTTCAGAGCAGTGGGCAGCTGGGAGGAGGTGCGCTTATTCTCCATGGACTTTACAGTGTCCCAGAACGTTTTGGAGTTAGTACTACAGGATGCAAATTTCGGTTTGAAAAAGCTAGCCTTAGCTTTCCTAACTGCCTGTGTATATTTGTTCCAAACTTCCCTGAAAAGTTGCATATCACGGGGGCTATTCGATGCTAATGCAGAACTCCACAGGATGTTTTTGAGCTGGTCAAGGGCAGACAGGTCTGGAGTGAACCAAGGACTATATCTATTCCTAGTTCTAAAAATGTTTGAATGGGGAATGCTTATTTAAGATGGTGAGGAAGGCACTTTTAAAGAATATCCAGGCATCATCTACTGACGGGATGAGGTCAATGTCATTCCAGGATATCCCGGCCAGGTCGATTAGAAAAGTCTGCTCACAGAAGTGTTTTAGGGAGCGTTTGACAGTGTGAGGGGTGGTCGTTTGTTCGCAGACCCATTACGGATGCAGACAATGAGGCAGTGATCGCTGAGATCTTGATTGAAAACAGCAGAGGTGTATTTGGAGGGCGAGTTAGTTAGGATGACATCTATGAGGGTGCCCGTGTTTACAGATTTGGAGTTGTACCTAGTAGGTTTATTGATAATTTGTGTGAGATTGAGGGCATCAAGCTTGGATTGTAGGATGGCCGGGGTGTTAAGCATGTCCCAGTTTAGGTCACCTAGTAGCACGAGCTCAAAAAATAGATGGGGGGACAATCAATACACATATAGTATCAAGGGCACAGCTGGGGGCAGAGGGAGGTCTAAAGCAAGCGGCAACAGTGAGAAAGGTGAAATTCTCAGAGAAAGGTGAATTGTTTCTGGAAAGGTGAATTTTTAGAAGTAGAAGCTCGAATTGTTTGGGTACAGATTTGGATAGTAATACAGAACTCCACAGACTATCTTTGCAGTAGATTGCAACACCGCCCCCGTTTGCAGTTCTATCTTGGCGGAAAATGTTATAGTTAGCAATGGAGATTTCAGGGTTTTTGGTGGTTTTCCTAAGCCAGGTTTCAGACATGGCTATGACATCCGGGTTGGCAGAGTATGCTAAAGCAGTGAATATAACAAACTTAGGGAGTAGGCTTCTAATTTTAACATGCATGAAACCAAGGCTTTTACGGTTACAGAAGTCAACAAAGAGCACCTGGGGAGTGGGAGTGGATCTAGGCACTGCAGGACCTGGATTAACCTCCACATCACCAGAGGAACAGAGGAGAAGTAGGATAAGGGTACGGCTAAATGCTATACGAACTGGCCATCTAGCACGTTCGGAACAGAGAGTAAAAGGAGCAGGTTTCTGGGCACGATAGCATAGATTCAAGGCATAGTGTGCAGACAAAGGTAAGGTGGGATGTGAGTACATTGGAGGTAAACCTAGGCATTGAGTAATGATGAGAGAGATTTCGTCTCTAGAGACATTTAAACCAAGTGATGTCATCACATATGTAGGAGGTGGTACAACATGGTTGGTTCAGGCATATTGAGCAGGGCTAGAGGCTCTACAATAAAATAAGACAGCAATCACTAACCAGGACAATAATGGACGAGGCATATTGATATTAGAGAGTGGCATGCGTAGCCAAGTGAACATATGGGTCCAGTGAGTGGTTGGGCTGACTGGGGACATGGCTATTCAGACAGTTAGCAGGCCGATGCTAACATACTAACAGTTTGTTGGCCGGGGCTAAACAAGCTAGCAGTTAGCAGACCGGGTTAGCAAGCAAGCAGTTAGTAGGAGCTAGCAGTTAGCATCCCGGGGCATGCAAGCTAGCAGTTAGCAGACCGGGGCTAGCAAGTTAGCCTATGGGGGACGTCATGATGTGGGTAAGTCTGTTTTTGCCTCTTCGTGCGGTGACGTTGATAAACCAGTCGTGGAATTAGTAGGGTTCCAAGTAGCTCTAGGTAGCTAGCAGGCCTAGCAGGTTAGCAGAATGGGCCTTCAGTGGACGTTGCGCCCGAGGGGCCTGTTGGAATCCTCGGGCAGATTATGTCGGTATTCCAGTCATAGAGGATCGGCGGGGTTCCGTGCCCCATAGCCCAGGAGTGAGCCGGGAGATGGGTCTAGCGTGGGCTAGCCCCAGGCTAGTTGGAAACGTTAGCCAGGAGTAGTCAACCTGGTATGCATTAGCTAGCTGTGATGATCCAGATGAAAATAGTTTGTGGTAGGAATTCGGGGATATGGAGAGAAAAATAGGTCCGGTATGCTCTGGTTTGAAACGCGTTGTACGAACTGGCGAGAGCTTTCTGAGCTAAAGGTTAGCTGATGACCGATAGCAGTGGTTAGCTGACTGATAGCTGGTAGCTAGTTAGCTAGCTAGCTTCAGTTGAGGTATTGCAGTTCGGAGGTAACTAGAAATACTTTAGGAAAAAAAATCAGATCCACAACACATTGGGTGAGGCGGGTTTCAGGAGAGTATTGTAAGTTGAGGTTTAGGAAAAATATTAAAAATATTAAAAAGATATCTACACACGGGACGAGACAAGACAAAGACGTCTGACTGCTACGCCATCTTGGATTGGCAATGTTGCTCTGGAAGCGCAATGTTGTGCTGTTGTCTTACAGCATTGGGTCACTTTAACCTGGTTAAGACACGTGACCCCATTACAATATAGTCTCCTTACTGTAAATGGTAAAGCTAACCTTCTCCTGACGTCCTGGACCAGTGGTACTGCTCTCTGACTTCTCCCATAGTTCTGGACCAGTGCTATTGCCCTCTGACTCTCCTGACATCCTGGACCAGTGATATTGCCCTCTGACCTCTCCTGACGTCCTGGACCAGTGGTATTGCTCTCTGACTTCTCCTGACATCCTGGACCAGTGGTATTGCCCTCTGACCTCTCCTGACGCCCTGGACCAGTGGTATTGCTCTCTGACCTCTCCTGGCATCCTGGACCAGTGGTATTGCTCTCTGCCCTCTCCTGACATCCTGGACCAGTGGTATTGCCCTCTGACTTCTCCCATAGCCCTGGACCAGGGGTATTGCTCTCTGACCTCTCCTGACATCCTGGACCAGTGGTATTGCTCTCTGACTTCTCCCATAGTCCTGGACCAGTGGTCTTGCCCTCTGACTTCTCCCATAGTCCTGGACCAGTGGTATTGCTCTCTGACTTCTCCCATAGTCCTGAATCAGTGGTATTGCCCTCTGACCTCTCCTGACATCCTGGACCAGTGGTCTTGCCCTCTGACTTCTCCCATAGTCCTGGACCAGTGGTCTTGCCCTCTGACTTCTCCCATAGTCCTGGACCAGTGGTCTTGCCCTCTGACTTCTCCCATAGTCCTGGACCAGTGGTCTTGCCCTCTGACTTCTCCCATAGTCCTGGACCAGTGGTCTTGCCCTCTGACTTCTCCCATAGTCCTGGACCAGTGGTCTTGCCCTCTGACTTCTCCCATAATCCTGGACCAGTGGTATTGCCCTCTGACTTCTCCCATAGTCCTGGACCAGTGGTCTTGCCCTCTGACTTCTCCCATAGTCCTGGACCAGTGGTCTTGCCCTTTGACTTCTACCATAATCCTGGACCAGTGGTATTGCTCTCTGACTTCTCCCATAATCCTGAATCAGTGGTATTGCTCTCTGACTTCTCCCATAGTCCTGGATAGGTGGTATTGCTCTATGACCTCTCCTCAATCCTACTGTATCAGCTGATTCTGTGTCAGTCTTGGCGATGTTTCCCAATTCTGTGTGTCGGCTCGGCTCGGCAGTCCCTCGCTCCATTCAGTCATCTGAAGGGGTTAAAGTCTGGGGATCTGTTTAGTGACATATGGGCTAGCCTTCGCAAAATGCTAACACAGGCCTTACACACACAAAAAGAGAGAGAGAGAAGGAGAGAGGGGGAGGGGGATATAGGGAGAGAGAGAGGGATTGATGGAGAGAGAGAGAGCGAGAGGGATAGGGCCAGACTGATGGTCTGTAAATCCCTCTGATAAAGAGTTGGGGCCATGAGACTCACGCTCGCCAACGCACAGAGCAGAATTAAAGTCCAGGCTTCGGCGTAGGTGGGTGGCCCCCAATCCGTATTTAATGAAGGATCTGTGGAGAAGGAGAGGGGGCTTTTCATTTGTATTTCCAGCAATCTGGCTCTCGGGAATGATCAGCATGGGCTCGGTTAATAAGGACAAGACTGTAAAAACAACAAAGTAATAATCAGAGACAGAGAGCCCAGAGACAGAGAGCCCAGTGGTACGGGGAGAAACGCTGCACGCAACGCAGAGCTAATCACTAAGCTCTTATTTGTATCCTTCTTCTAAAGGTAGGAATCAGCGCTTCTCTTGGATCGTTTATGCCCGACCTTGATTTTTCCTATTGATCTGCAAAGCAGAGACAAGTGGACAGGAAGGAGAACACACGCAGATCGCTGTTTCCTTTTCCTCTCCGGGAATGGTGGATTGTCCCGTGGTGCAGATGACTAGTTCCTAATGAGCCTATGTTATGCACATCACTTCTCATCGTGACATTTAAACACACCTCCTGAGGTGGTAGATACTGAACACCCTACAAGGTTACCCCTGGCCCAAACCCACCCCTCTGACATAACCCTGGTATGACCCCACCCCTCAGACAGCACCATGGCCCGACCCCACCCCTCAGACAGCAACATGACCCGACCCCGCCCTCAGACAAAACCCTGGCCCGACCCCACCCCTCAGACAAAACCCTGGCCCGACCCCACCCCTCAGACAGCAACCTGGCCCGACCCCACCCCTCAGACAGCAACCTGGCCCGACCCCGCCCTCAGACAACAACATGGCCCGACCCCACCCCTCAGACAGCAACATGGCCCGACCCCACCCCTCAGACAGCAACATGGCAAGACCCCACCTCTCAGACAGCACCATGGCCCGACCCCACCTCTCAGACCAGCAACATGGCCCGACCCCACCCCTCAGACAGCAACATGGCCCGACCCCACCCCTCAGACAGCAACATGGCCCGACCCCACCCCTCAGACAGCAACATGGCAAGACCCCACCTCTCAGACAGCACCATGGCCCGACCACACCTCTCAGACATCAACATGGCCCGACCCCGCCCTCAGACAGCAACATGACAGTGTCCCCCTGTTCACCCAGCCAATGTGTCACATTCTAGGTATGATGTGTGTCAACCACAAGCTACCCTTACCCCCCTGGAGGAAGTGGTCAACGATACAGTCCAGGAGGCCTGGCCACTATAGAAGCTACCCTTACCCCCCTGGAGGAAGTGGTCAACGATACAGTCCAGGAGGCCTGGCCACTATAGAAGCTACTCTTACCCCCCTGGAGGAAGTGGTCAACGATACAGTCCAGGAGGCCTGGCCACTATAGAAGTTGAGGTTACATCGTCTCTATAGTAGAGAACCTCCCACTGTAGTGAGGACTAATTCACTTCATTAGGCTGTCACTCAAACTTTATTCCTTGATTTCAATCCTACAGAGAAGTCCACCACCTGGTGCTGTCGTGTGTGTGTGTGTGTGTGTGTGTGCGTGCGTGTGTGCGTGTGCACGTGTGCGCGTGTGTGTGTGCGAGTGTGTGCGAGTGTGTGTGTGTGTGTGCGTGTGCGAGTGTGTGTGTGTGTGTGTGCTGTAGCCAACATGTCCTCTTTATTGTCGCTCTTTAACGTGGCTGCAGTCGCCAGAATTAGCTCTCTAATTAGACACTTAATTAGGAGACGGCAGATGAGTGACAGTTTGAAGTCAGTGACTAACGTTCGGGACTTTGTGTGTGCGCGTGTGTGTGTGTGTGTTTGTGTGTGTGTGTGTGTGTGTGTGTGTGTGTGTGTGTGTGTGTTTGTGTGAGTTTGTGTGCGGTCGCTGCAAGCTACATACTGTCTGTATGAAGGCTACTCCCCATTCTATAATCTCCTATCCTACTGTACAGTAATCTCTGTGTTGTGTTGGTCTGGTAGGATTAGCTGTCCTCATCTGTGCCCTTCTCTCCTCTCCATAATGACACAGCTCCTGTGGTCACCCCGGGGTGAGATCACTTCTCAGTAATCTTGGTGAAGGTAGTTTTATTCTCAGCAATGACAGAATGAATGTCTGTAAGGATATACAGTGCCTTGCGAAAGTATTCGGCCCCCTTGAACTTTGCGACCTTTTGCCACATTTCAGGCTTCAAACATAAAGATATAAAACTGTATTTTTTTGTGAAGAATCAACAACAAGTGGGACACAATCATGAAGTGGAACGACATTTATTGGATATTTCAAACTTTTTTAACAAATCAAAAACTGAAAAATTGGGAGTGCAAAATTATTCAGCCCCCTTAAGTTAATACTTTGTAGCGCCACCTTTTGCTGCGATTACAGCTGTAAGTCGCTTGGGGTATGTCTCTATCAGTTTTGCACATCGAGAGACTGAAATTTTTTCCCATTCCTCCTTGCAAAACAGCTCGAGCTCAGTGAGGTTGGATGGAGAGCATTTGTGAACAGCAGTTTTCAGTTCTTTCCACAGATTCTCGATTGGATTCAGGTCTGGACTTTGACTTGGCCATTCTAACACCTGGATATGTTTATTTTTTAACCATTCCATTGTAGATTTTGCTTTATGTTTTGGATCATTGTCTTGTTGGAAGACAAATCTCCGTCCCAGTCTCAGGTCTTTTGCAGACTCCATCAGGTTTTCTTCCAGAATGGTCCTGTATTTGGCTCCATCCATCTTCCTGTCCCTGCTGAAGAAAAGCAGGCCCAAACCATGATGCTGCCACCACCATGTTTGACATTGGGGATGGTGTGTTCAGGGTGATGAGCTGTGTTGCTTTTACGCCAAACATAACGTTTTGCATTGTTGCCAAAAAGTTAAATTTTGGTTTCATCTGACCAGAGCACCTTCTTCCACATGTTTGGTGTGTCTCCCAGGTGGCTTGTGGCAAACTTGAAACTACACTTTTTATGGATATCTTTAAGAAATGGCTTTCTTCTTGCCACTCTTCCATAAAGGCCAGATTTGTGCAATATACGACTGGTTGTTGTACTATGGACAGAGTCTCCCACCTCAGCTGTAGATCTCTGCAGTTCATCCAGAGTGATCATAGGCCTCTTGGCTGCATCTCTGATCAGTCTTCTCCTTGTATGAGCTGAAAGTTTAGAGGGACGGCCAGGTCTTGGTAGATTTGCAGTGGTCTGATACTCCTTCCATTTCAATATTATCGCTTGCACAGTGCTCCTTGGGATGTTTAAAGCTTGGGAAATCTTTTTGTATCCAAATCCGGCTTTAAACTTCTTCACAACAGTATCTCGGACCTGCCTGGTGTGTTCCTTGTTCTTCATGATGCTCTCTGCGCTTTTAACGGACCCCTGAGACTATCACAGTGCAGGTGCATTTATAGACTTGATTACACACAGGTGGATTGTATTTATCATCATTAGTCATTTAGGTCAACATTGGATCATTCAGAGATCCTCACTGAACTTCTGGAGAGAGTTTGCTGCACTGAAAGTAAAGGGGCTGAATAATTTTGCACGCCCAATTTTACAGTTTTTGATTTGTTAAAAAAGTTTGAAATATCCAATAAATGTCGTTCCACTTCATGATTGTGTCCCACTTGTTGTTGATTCTTCACATATCTTTATGTTTGAAGCCTGAAATGTGGCAAAAGGTCGCAAAGTTCAAGGGGGCCGAATACTTTCGCAAGGCACTGTAGATGATTTTAGTGTCTGTAATCAAACACAGAGGATATAGATGATATAGATGATTTTAGTGTCTGTAATCAATGTAATTTAGTGTCTGTAATCAAACAGAAAGGATATAGATGATTTTACTGTCTGTAATTAAACAGAGGATAGAGATGATTTTAGTGTCTGTAATCAAACAGAGAGTATATAGATGATTTTAGTGTCTGTAATCAAACAGTGAGTATATAGATGATTTTAGTGTCTGTAATCAAACAGAGAGGATATAGATGATTTTAGTGTCTGTAATCAAACAGAGAGTATATAGATGATTTTAGTGTCTGTAATCAAACAGAGAGTATATAGATGATTTTAGTGTCTGTAATCAAACACAGAGGATATAGATGATTTTAGCGTCTGTAATCAAACACAGAGGATATAGATGATTTAGTGTCTGTAATCAAACACAGAGGATATAGATGATTTAGTGTCTGTAATCAAACACAGAGGATATAGATGATTTAGTGTCTGTAATCAAACACATAGGATATAGATGATTTAGTGTCTGTAATCAAACACAGAGGATATAGATGATTTCGTGTCTGTAATCAAACACAGAGGATATAGATGATTTAGTGTCTGTAATCAAACACAGAGGATATTGATGATTTTAGTGTCTGTAATCAAACACAGAGGATATTGATGATTTTAGTGTCTGTAATCAAACACAGAGGATATAGATGATTTAGTGTCTGTAATCAAACACAGAGGATATAGATGATTTAGTGTCTGTAATCAAACACAGAGGATATAGATGATTTAGTGTCTGTAATCAAACACAGAGGATATTGATGATTTTAGTGTCTGTAATCAAACACAGAGGATATTGATGATTTTAGTGTCTGTAATCAAACACAGAGGATATAGATGATTTAGTGTCTGTAATCAAACACAGAGGATATAGATGATTTTAGCGTCTGTAATCAAACACAGAGGATATTGATGATTTTAGTGTCTGTAATCAAACACAGAGGATATAGATGATTTTAGTGTTATTCCTTCTCAAGTATACACTGAAGAGAAAGATTTACTAAGGGCTCGCATGAAGGCAAACTTTGCATGCGTTTTCGTTTAGATGGAAAAACACATACACTTTTAAGGAAAGGGACTTTTTTTTAAAGAATATTATTTTCCTTTGTAAATAACAGATGTAATCACGGCTAAGGTGTGCAGTATGAATAATACATTTGTGTTAATTAGGTCTTGCACGTATCATCCTTGTCATGTCATGGGATATATTAATGGCTTTATTGTCTACATGAAGTTAGTGAAGCGTAAAGCTTGTCACATTCCTAAAATAGTCCTCTGTGAAACCAGAGAACCTGATGATGATATGCCATTTAGCAGACGCTTTTATCCAAACTGACTTACAATCATGCATGTATACATTTGACATTTTTTATGTTTGGTTGATCCAAGGAATGCAACCCACTATCCTGCCGTTACTAGAGCCATGCTCTACCAACTGAGTTACAGGCAACCACACTATGTGAAGGACATCAGTGGGGTTCTCTGTGAAGGAAATCAGTGGGGTTCTCTGTGATGGACAACAGTGGGGTTCTCTGAGAAGAACAGCAGTGGAGTTCTTTGTGATGGACAGCAGTGGGGTTCTCTGTGAAGTCAGCAGTGGGGTTATCTGTGATGAACAACAGTTGGTTTCTCTGTGAATGACAACAGTGGGGTTCTCTGTGATGGATAACAGTGGGTTTCTCTGTGAATGACAACAGTGGGGTTCTCTGTGAAATCAGCAGTGGGGTTCTCTGTGATGGACAGCAGTGGGGTTCTCTGTGAAGTCAGCAGTGGGGTTCTTTGTGATGGACAGCAGTGGGGTTCTCTGTGATGGACAGCAGTGGGGTTCTCTGTGATGGACAGCAGTGGGGTTCTCTGTGAAATCAGCAGTGGGGTTCTCTGTGATGGACAGCAGTGGGGTTCTCTGTGATGGACAGCAATGGGGTTCTCTGTGATGGACAGCAGTGGGGTTCTCTGTGAAGGACAGCAGTGGGGTTCTCTGTGATGGACAGCACTGGGGTTCTCTGTGATGGACAGCAGTGGGGTTCTCTGTGAAGGACAGCAGTGGGGTTCTCTGTGATGGACAGCAGTGGGGTTCTCTGTGATGGACAGCAGTGGGGTTCTCTGTAAAGGACAGCAGTGGGGTTCTCTGTGATGGACAGCAGTGGGGTTCTCTGTGAATGACAACAGTGGGGTTCTCTGTGAAGGCAAGCAGTGTGGTTTTGGGGACCAATATCTGCCTTTTATGCAGCCAGCCCAGCGCCCCACAGCTCCATCAGCACCGCTGTCTGAACGGAGCAGAAGAAACAGCATCCACCACATTATATTATTCATTTTGACAGTGCATTATGTAAATTGAGATTTTAGTGCTTACTCTGCTAGTAACTCCCATGTAGCAAGTGTTGACATTTTCCTCTTTAGATAAAAAATGATGTCAATAGCACATCAATAAAGTCTCGCTAATTTTTATACAGTGTCGCAGAAAGTTGCCCTCATCTGCAAATCTTCCACATCAAAGTTCAAGATCTGGCGCCGCTAATCTGGTATTAAAATGAAAAAAGGTGACCCTGTCCAAATGAATAAGTCAGTGGCGAAATGTGCTTTCAACATATGAAAGGTTAAGCAAAGGTTACCCTTCAACTGCAGTGCACAGACAGCAGTACGCCCCCCTCCCTCTCTTCCCCCCCATCTCTTCCAGTGATTCTGACAGGTTCCTGGGCTGCCTCTACACAGGAGAAAATCCCCCCTGCCTCCCCATTCTCTTTGTTAAAGAAGAGCCAGTAGGTTCCTGTCCCGTCCCACTATCATACCACTCATCTGGAGTTTACTGGGACCTCTGCTGGGTGGAAACACCCACAGATTTATTCTCACACACATTTACTCACGCACACACGTGGATGCACACACACATACACACTCACACTGTCTCACTGTTTTATGGGAGACATCTGGCTAGATAGGGGGAGCTATCTAATCCAGGCCAGAACAGAGTCATGAGGCATGAAGCAGTGATGTGAGAGGAGTTAAGTGGCTGTGTATGTTGGGCTCAACAAGTACTGCTGCTGCCTGCTCTGGGCTCCGGACTTTGGGTTCCGGGACTCAGGGCTCCGGGCTCCAGGTTCTGGACTCTGGGTGCCGGCCACCAGCCAGCCAGGGCAGCCCCTCTCACTAATCTTGTCCCTGTCTCTCCTCTCCTTTGTCCCAACGCCCCGTCCAGGGCCTGTGTGTTCGTGGGGTAATCACCAGACAGGTTACTGAATTAGATCAGGCCCAAAACGTCTCTCCGGCCACTCAAGTGAATCAGTCAAATTATCGAGTGGCAAAACTCAGAGCCTGGGGGCCAGTGGAGCTGCCACTTCCCATAAGCCCAGCCTTCAGTCAGCCTGGAATAGTTTTTATTTCATCCTCTTGTTTCATTTATTATGGCTATTGGAGCTAATCGGACCAGCAAACCCCCAGCCAGTACGCCTGTCACTAATGTTTCGGCTCCAATGTGAGCCCCTGTTTTCACTGGTAGTGCCTCTGCCTGCCTGTCTGCCTGCCTGACTGTCTGTCTGTCTGTCTGTCTGTCTGTCTGTCTGTCTGCCTGCCCCAACCCCCCCAGCTCCTCTCCATATCCCCTCTCTCCCTCCAGTCAGCCAGAGGAGTTGAGAGTTAGGAGTGGAGGAGTGGGACATCGAGAGATAGAGAAAGAGTGAGAGAGAAAGAGTGAGACAGAAAGAGAGAGACAGAAAGAAAGAGAGAGGAGAGAGAGAGAGAGAGAGAGAGAGAGAGAAAAAGAGAAAAAGAGAGAAAAAGAGAGAGACAGAGAGTTAGAAGAGAGAGAGAAAAAAATAGAGAAAAAGAAAGAGACAGAGAGTTAGAAGAGAGAGAGAGAGAGAGAGAGAGAAAAAGAGAGAGACAAAGAGTGAGAAGAGAGAAAGAGAGAGAGATATAGACTGCTGTGCTCATCAATCACGTTAGAGCCGTTTGGACAGACTAGCCCCTCAGAAGGGTATCCTCAGGCATCTCTTTTCCTCTGCTTTTTTCCTATGACTTCCTTTAAAATATTTTTCAGCACATCTTTGGTTTGTTAGCGGTCAATTAGTGAATTCCTGGAAAGGGGTGCACGCATTTGCTGTACAAGCAAACAAGCAGTGTTGAATAATGCAGACATCTCCTCCACTTTCTTTGTGTTTGAATTGTATCTCTCTCTCTCTCTCTCTCTCTCTCTCTCCATCCCCCTTTCCACCCCATGTGCTCAGAATTTTAACCTGTAGGTGCCTCCCTGGAGGCCCTGAAATGACCTGGGGAGAATAGGAAATAACAAGCGTTCCCCTCCTTCGTCTTCTGACGCAGTTGAACCAGTTGTTAAAAGGAGTTGGAATGAAAGGGTGAGAGTCCGGTCCAATCGAAGTCAGATCAGACACAGAGCTCAAGGTTAACTATAAAGTTGGGTCTTGTTGCTCCTCTAGCTGGGAAATAAACAGCAGGAGTCCCCTGGGACAGTTGGGTGGTCTGTCTGTAATGATCCATATGCCCAGATCTGCCTTTGATGTAGGTGGGAGGTACAAACCTTTGTTCTACCTTGTTATTAACAGTATTAATAAAGGAACTCGGCTAAGTGCAGACCAACAAGTTTACAGTAGCTAGAGGAAGCCCACCCAGACCTGAGCAGGAAAACACTGTCATGAAACTATGGAACAGTGAAAGTCCCTAAAAATTGTAACCATGACATGATTGTGGTAAAAATAAAACACTCTGTCTTTGCCATTAGACAACTGTAGATGTAGACGGTTAAAATCAAATCAAATCCAATTTTATTTGTCACATGCGCCGAATACAACAGGTGTAGTAGACCTTACAGTGAAATGCTTACTGACAGTACAAGCCCTTAACCAACAATGCAGTTTTAAGAAAATACCCCCCCCCCAAAAAAGTAAAAGAAAAGAATAACAAATAATTAAGGAGCAGCAGAAAAGAACAATAGCGGGGCGAAATACAGGTGGTACCAGTACAGAGTCAATGTGGAGGTTATATACAGGGCATTACGGTACAGAGTCAATGTGGAGGTTATATACAGGGCATTACGGTACAGAGTCAATGTGGAGGCTATATACAGGGTATTACGGTACAGAGTCAATGTGGAGGCTATATACAGGGCATTACGGTACACAGTCAATGTGGAGGCTATATACAGGGCATTACGGTACAGAGTCAATGTGGAGGCTATATACAGGGCATTACGGTACAGAGTCAATGTGGAGGCTATATACAGGGCATTACGGTACAGAGTCAATGTGGAGGCTATATACAGGGCATTACGGTACAGAGTCAATGTGGAGGCTATATACAGGGCATTACGGTACAGAGTCAATGTGGAGGCTATATACAGGGCATTACGGTACAGAGTCAATGTTGAGGCTATATACAGGGCATTACGGTACAGAGTCAATGTGGAGGCTATATACAGGGCATTACGGTACAGAGTCAATGTGGAGGCTATATACAGGGCATTACGGTACAGAGTCAATGTGGAGGCTATATACAGGGCATTACGGTACAGAGTCAATGTGGAGGCTATATACAGAGTGTTACGGTACAGAGTCAATTTGGAGGCTATATACAGGGCATTACGGTACAGAGTCAATATGGAGGCTATATACAGGGCATTACGGTACAGAGTCAATGTGGAGGCTATATACAGGGCATTACGGTACAGAGTCAATGTGGAGGCTATATACAGGGCATTACGGTACAGAGTCAATGTGGAGGCTATATACAGGGTATTACGGTACAGAGTCAATGTGGAGGCTATATACAGGGTATTGCGGTACAGAGTCAATGTGGAGGCTATATACAGGGTATTACGGTACAGAGTCAATGTGGAGGCTATATACAGGGGGTACCAATACAAAGTCAATGTGGAGGTTATATACAGGGTATTACGGTACAGAGTCAATGTGGAGGCTATATACAGGGTATTACGGTACAGAGTCAATGTGGAGGCTATATACAGGGTATTACGGTACAGAGTCAATGTGGAGGCTAAATACAGGGGGTACCAGTACAGAGTCAATGTGGAGGCTATATACAGAGTGTTACGGTACAGAGTCAATTTGGAGGCTATATACAGGGCATTACGGTACAGAGTCAATATGGAGGCTATATACAGGGCATTACGGTACAGAGTCAATGTGGAGGCTATATACAGGGCATTACGGTACAGAGTCAATGTGGAGGCTATATACAGGGCATTACGGTACAGAGTCAATGTGGAGGCTATATACAGGGTATTACGGTACAGAGTCAATGTGGAGGCTATATACAGGGTATTGCGGTACAGAGTCAATGTGGAGGCTATATACAGGGTATTACGGTACAGAGTCAATGTGGAGGCTATATACAGGGGGTACCAATACAAAGTCAATGTGGAGGTTATATACAGGGTATTACGGTACAGAGTCAATGTGGAGGCTATATACAGGGTATTACGGTACAGAGTCAATGTGGAGGCTATATACAGGGTATTACGGTACAGAGTCAATGTGGAGGCTAAATACAGGGGGTACCAGTACAGAGTCAATGTGGAGGCTATATACAGGGGGTACCAGTACAGAGTCAATGTGGAGGCTATATACAGGGGGTACCAGTACAGAGTCAATGTGGAGGCTATATACAGGGGGTACCAGTACAGAGTCAATGTGGAGGCTATATACAGGGGGTACCAGTACAGAGTCAATGTGGAGGCTATATACAGGGGGTACCAGTACAGAGTAAATGTGGAGGCTATATACATGGGGGTACCAGTATAGAGTAAATGTGGAGGCTATATACGGGGGGTACCAGTACAGAGTCAATGTGGAGGCTATATACAGGGGGTACCAGTACAGAGTCAATGTGGAGGCTATATACAGGGGGTACCAGTACAGAGTCAATGTGGAGGCTATATACAGGGGGTACCAGTACAGAGTCAATGTGGAGGCTATATCCAGGGGGTACCAGTACAGAGTAAATGTGGAGGCTATATATAGGGGGTACCAGTACAGAGTCAATGTGGAGGCTATATACAGGGGGTACCAGTACAGAGTCAATGTGGAGGCTATATACAGGGGGTACCAGTACAGAGTCAATGTGCAGGTGCACCGGTGTCGAGGTAATTGAGGTAATTATGTACACGTAGGCAAGGTTATTAAAGAAAATAGTCAGGGTCAGAGTAAATGTGGAGGCTATATACAGGGGGTACCATTACAGTGTGAATGTGGAGGCTATATACAGGGGGTACCAGTACAGAGTCAATGTGCAGGTGCACCGGTGTTGAGGTAATTGAGGTAATTATGTACACGTAGGCAAGGTTATTAAAGAAAATAGTCAGGGTCGCCATTTGATTAGCTGTTCAGGAGTCTTATGGCTTGGGGGTAGAAGCGGTTTTAGAAGCCTCTTGGACCTAGACTTGGAGCTCCGGTACCGCTTGCTGTGCGGTAGCAGGCAGAGAGAACAGTCTATGACTAGGGTGGCTGGAGTCTTTGACAATTTTTAGGGCCTTCCTCTGACACCGCCTGGTATAGACGTCCTGGATGGCAGGAAGCTTGGCCCCAGTGATGTACTGGGCCGTACGCACTACCCACTGCCGTGCCTTGCGGTAGGAGGCCGAGCAGTTGCCATACCAGAAAGTGATGCTCTCGATGGTGCAGCTGGAGAACCTTTTAAGGATCTGAGGACCCATGCCAAATCTTTTCAGTCCCCTGAGGGGGAATAGGTTTTTTCATGCCTGCTTCACGACTGTCATGGTGTGCTTGGACCATGTTAATTTGTTGGTGACGTGGGCGCCATGGAACTTGAAGCTCTCAACCTGCTCCACTACAGCCCCATCGATGAGAATAAGGGCGTGCTCGGTACTCTTTTTCCTTTGTCTTGATCACATTGATGGAGAGGTTGTTGTCCTGGCACTACACGGTCAGGTCTTTGACCTCCTCCCTATAGACTGTCCATTGTTGTCGGTGATCAGGGTTGTGTCATCAGCAAACTTAATGATGGCGTGGGAGTTGTGCCTGGGCGTGCAGTCATGAGTGAACAGGGAGTACAGGAGGGGACTACGCACACACCCTTGAGGGGCCCCTGTGTTGAGTGTCAGCATGGCGGTTGTGTTGTTACCTACCCTTACCACCTGGGGGCGGCCCTTCAGGAAGTCCGGGATCCAGTTTCAGAGGGAGGTGTTTAGTCCAAGGGTCCTTAACTTATTGATGAGCTTTGAGGATACTATGGTGTTGAACCCTGAGCTGTAGTCAATGAATAGCATTCTCACATAGGTGTTCCTTAGTGTCAGGTTGTGACAGGAAGGTGTGTTGGTGATAAGTTAGGTGACAAGCCAGAGACACAGAGACAAAAATATTTCAGTGAACTGGGACGGAGCGACATGAAGGAAGAGTGAGAGAAAGTGATAGAGGACAGGTAGAGACACATACAGGTTGGAAGAGATATGTAGGTGCAGATGGACACAGATGTAGAGAGAGATGGTGTTTATTTCACTTTGGTTTATCCATTTCACTTGTTTCCCATGCCAATAAAGCCCATCGAATTGAATTGAGAGAGAGAGAGTTTATGTGTTGGGAAGAAAAGTGCTCTCCATTCACTTTCTGCCCACTGAGCAAAGCCTTGTTACTCTTTGAAGACCTGGTCCATTTATTTCTGCTAAGTCGTGATATTGTGAGTCAGCCACTGAGGACTCTAGTGGCTCTTTTCATGAAATATTAACGAGTTCCTGAGGTTAAAGGGATGCCTAGAAATCAGTGCCAGTCTCAGCTCCCTCTCCGGACTCGCTGCAGACGGCCACAAATGCAACAGTGGTGTGCTAGGTGCATGCATTGAGGATGCAGAAAATAACACCAATAACGCACACAGAGACACGTCGGCATGAATTCACTCTGCTGTGAGTGTGTTTCTGGGTTTATAACTCCAGTCGTGCTCTGGCATCCCTTGTCAGGAGAAACTCTGGGTCTCGTCCCTCATAAAGCCTGACTGCCTGCATCCTGATCCCTGAGCCCTACAGCCCTACAGCCCTGTCCAGAGTCAGGGTTAGTAGTCTACTTCTTCTCGGCCACCCATGGCCCACCTCCACGCCAGGGCACTAGTGATGACACGTCCAAATCAGCACTCCCACGTACCAACAGACCAGAACAGGCCCAGCCCAAAACAGACCAACCAGACCAGCCTAGACAGACCAGAACAGCCCTAGCCCATAACAGACCAACCAGGCCCAGACCAGCCTAGACAGACCAGAACAGCCCTAGCCCAAAACAGACCAACCAGGCCCAGACCAGCCTAGACAGACCAGAACAGCCCCAGCCCAAAACAGACCAAACCAGGCCCAGACCAGCCTAGACAGACCAGAACAGGCCCAGCCCAAAACAGACCAACCAGACCAGCCTAGACAGACCAGAACAGCCCTAGCCCAAAACAGACCAACCAGGCCCAGACCAGCCTAGACAGACCAGAACAGCCCTAGCCCAAAACAGACCAAACCAGGCCCAGAACAGGCCCTGCCCAGAACAGCAGGGAGTTAATTAACAGTGTATTCCCGTCCTCTAGCAGTGTGAGTTTACCTTGATGGAGTATAAAACTGCAAGCTGCTGCTGCTGCGTCTGCTAATTATTACCGGTGTCCTGTGGCCACTTGGACGACGCACACACACACACACACACGCACACACACGCACATACACACGATGACACACACAAACACATGTATGTACACACTCACACAAAGGGATAATGCAAAGATGTAAGGATTTGCTTCTAAGATGTAATTCACCCCACGCATTCCCCCCGCAGATGTAATTCACCCCACGCATTCCCCCCGCAGATGTAATTCTTTTAATAGCCATTTTTCAGTTAAAAGCCTTTTTTTCCGTTATTTAAGGATAACGATATTTTATGTTATTATTATTTTTTGTAATCTCAGAGGTAAAAACCAGAGAGAGAGAGAGAGAGAGAGAAAGAGAGAGAGAGAGAGAGAGGGGGATGTTGTTGATGCATTGAGAGAGAGAGAGAGAGAGAGAGAGGGAGAGAGAGAGAGAGAAAGAGAGAGAGAGAGAATGGAGAGAGGAAGAGAGTGAGAGAGAGGCAGAGTGAGAGAGAGGGAGAGAGATGTTGGTTGGTTGGTCAGGTTCAAGAAGACAATCTCCTCCCCAGCCCGTGTCATGCAAACACAAACAGGCAGGGACTCTCACTGGGCCTTTTCACACTCTCCTCCAAAGGCACTTCTGGGATTCAGCTGATGTGTTAAAAGAGTCCAATCAATGGCTTCTTAGTGTGTCCCCTGTACACCCCTCACAATGTCAACAGTACACACACAGATAGCAGTGATTGATTGACAGATGTGTGATCAAAGATCAGGATAACATATAAATCAATATTTTATATTGTCTTATTGTAACATGCAAAAATCTGTCTGTCATTGGTATTTGACTGGAGAATATTTTATATGTAGTTTGAGGGAGAGATGGGTCAATGGTGGTGTCTTAAAAATAGTCTTTGATGATCGGTACAGTATATGACATTATGTGCCCTTAAAAGTGTTGAAGTGGTCAGTGTGTGTGTGTGTGTGTGTGTGTGTGTGCGTGCGTGCGTGTGTTCGTGCGCGTGTGCGTGTGTGTGTGCGTGTGTTCATGCGCGTGTGCGTGTGTGTGTGTGTGTGCGTGTGTGTGCATGCGTGTGTGCGCACAAGACAGTGGCACCCTTCTCCCACGTCTCCTACTGCTCCGTGTTCTCTCATAACGCCATGCCTCAATTTAAGACTAAATACATTGTTTGTTATCACACTCTGCTCCCACCAACTCAAAGATTCTCAAATTCATTTTTTTGCGTTCAACTAAGCTTGCATTTGAAAGCCCAAAGTGGCTCGTTTAATGTCTGTGTTGGGATACTCAACTGACATGAGACAGGGGCCATTTTGTAGCACAGAGATAGTACTGTATGTTGTACAGTAACAATCCAGTATGGGGGACAATGTGGACAGGTCCAGAGCAGCACGAGCTGCAGGTAATCCTGGATTTAATGGCCACCTCCATTTTGCTGATTTTCTGGGATTTTCACCACGTTCGTAGAATACTCAGGGGTTTGATTAGGCCTCACAGCCATCACTCTTTGTTGTCCATTCATCTCTTCCTTGTTCCGTTGTTTGGAAATTCCAAAGGTGAATTAAATACAGTATACCCTAACCCCACTCAGTTAAATACAGTATACCCTAACCCCACTCAGTTAAATACAGTATACCCTAACCCCACTCAGTTAAATACAGTATACCCTAACCCCACTCAGTTAAATACAGTATACCCTAACCCCACTCAGTTAAATACAGTATACCCTAACCCCACAGTTAAATACAGTATACCCTAACCCCACTAAGTTAAATACAGTATACCCTAACCCCACTCAGTTAAATACAGTATACCCTAACCCCACTCAGTTAAATACGGTATACTCTTACCCCACAGTTAAATACAGTATACCCTAACCCCACAGTTAAATACAGTATACCCTAACCCCACTAAGTTAAATACAGTATACCCTAACCCCACTCAGTTAAATACAGTATACCCTAACCCCACTCAGTTAAATACAGTATACCCTAACCCCACTCAGTTAAATACAGTATACCCTAACCCCACTCAGTTAAATACAGTATACCCTAACCCCACAGTTAAATACAGTATACCCTAACCCCACTAAGTTAAATACAGTATACCCTAACCCCACTCAGTTAAATACAGTATACCCTAACCCCACTCAGTTAAATACAGTATACCCTAACCCCACTCAGTTAAATACAGTATACCCTAACCCCGCTCAGTTAAATACAGTATACCCTAACCCCACAGTTAAATACAGTATACCCTAACCCCACTCAGTTAAATACAGTATACCCTAACCACACTCAGTTAAATACTGTATACCCTAACCCCACAGTTAAATACAGTATACCCTAACCCCACTCAGTTAAATACAGTATACCCTAACCCCACTCAGTTAAATACAGTATACCCTAACCCCACAGTTAAATACAGTATACCCTAACCCCACTCAGTTTTTCGTCCTTCTCGCAATCTCAGCTTACTTAAAAACGTTGAATGGGTGTTATGGTGAGTGAATGAGGACCCAAAAGCGAACTAACTTAAACAGAGCTTCTTTAATAACCAAACATAGGTAGGCTCAGATAGACCGGCAGATTCCGACAGGACAGGACAAGGTTACAGCAAACATGACGATAGTCTGGCTCAGGCATGAAACACAACAAACAAGAATCCGACAAGGACAGGAACAGAAACAGAGAGAGATATAGGGACCTAATCAGAGGGAAAAAGGGAACAGGTGGGAAACGGGGTGAATGGGTAGTTAGAGGAGACATGGAACAGCTGGGAGAAAGCGGGGGAGAAAAGGTAACCTAACAACGACCAGCAGAGGGAGACAGGGTGAAGGGAAAGGACAGAGACAAGACACAACATGACATTACATGACAGTACCCCCCCACTCACCGAGCGCCTCCTGGCGCACTCGAGGAGGAAACCTGGCGGCAACGGAGGAAATCCTCGATCAGCGCACGGTCCAGCACGTCCCGAGAGGGAACCCAACTCCTCTCCTCAGGACCGTACCCCTCCCAATCTACGAGGTACTGGTGACCACGGCCCCGAGGACGCATGTCCAAAATTCTACGGACCCTGTAGATGGGTGCGCCCTCGACAAGGATGGGGGGGGGGGGGGGGGGAAGACGAGCGGGGGCGCGAAGGACGGGCTTGATGCAGGAGACATGGAAGACCGGGTGGACGCGACGAAGGTATCGCGGAAGAAGAAGTCGAACTGCGACAGGATTAATGACCCGAGAAATACGGAACGGACCAATGAACCGCGGGGTCAACTTGCGAGAAGCCGTCTTAAGGGGAAGGTTCTGAGTGGAGAGCCAAACTCTCTGACCGCGACAATATCTAGGACTCTTAGTTCTACGCTTATTAGCAGCCCTCACAGTCTGCGTCCTATAACGGCAAAGTGCAGACCTGACCCTCTTCCAGGTGCGCTCGCAACGTTGGACAAAAGCCTGAGCGGAGGGGACGCTGGACTCGGCGAACTGAGATGAGAACAGCGGAGGCTGGTACCCGAGGCTACTCTGAAAAGGAGATAGCCCGGTCGCAGACGAAGGAAGCGAGTTGTGGGCGTATTCTGCCCAGGGGAGCTGTTCTGACCAAGACGCAGGGTTACGAAAAGAAAGACTGCGTAAGATGCGACCAATAGTCTGATTGGCCCGTTCTGCTTGACCGTTAGACTGGGGGTGAAAGCCGGAAGAGAGACTGACGGAAGCCCCAATCAAACGGCAAAACTCCCTCCAAAATTGAGACGTGAATTGCGGACCTCTGTCCGAAACGACGTCTGACGGAAGGCCATGAATTCTGAAAACATTCTCGATGATGATTTGTGCCGTCTCTTTAGCAGAAGGAAGCTTAGCAAGGGGAATGAAATGAGCCGCCTTAGAGAACCTATCGACAACCGTAAGAATAACAGTCCTCCCCGCTGACGAAGGCAGTCCGGTGACAAAATCTAAGGCGATGTGAGACCACGGTCGAGAGGGAATAGGAAGCGGCCTGAGACGGCCGGCAGGAGGAGAGTTACCGGACTTAGTCTGCGCGCAGACCGAACAAGCAGCCACGAAACGACGCGTGTCATGCTCCCGGGTGGGCCACCAAAAACGCTGGCGAATGGAAGCAAGCGTACCCCGAACGCCAGGGTGGCCGGCTAACTTGGCAGAGTGAGCCCACTGAAGAACGGCCAGACGAGTAGGAACGGGAACGAAAAGAAGGTTCCTAGGACAAGCGCGCGGCGACGGAGTGTGAGTGAGCGCTTGTTTTACCTGCCTCTCAATTCCCCAGACAGTCAACCCGACAACACGCCCCTCAGGGAGAATCCCCTCGGGGTCAGTGGAGGCTACTGAAGAACTGAAGAGACGAGACAAAGCATCAGGCTTGGTGTTCTTAGAGCCCGGACGATAAGAAATCACGAACTCGAAACGAGCGAAAAACAGCGCCCAACGCGCCTGACGCGCATTAAGTCGTTTGGCAGAACGGATGTACTCAAGGTTCCTATGGTCAGTCCAAACGACAAAAGGAACGGTCGCCCCCTCCAACCACTGTCGCCATTCGCCTAGGGCTAACCGGATGGCGAGCAGTTCGCGGTTACCCACATCATAGTTACGTTCCGACGGCGACAGGCGATGAGAAAAATACGCGCATGGGTGGACCTTGTCGTCAGAGAGGGAGCGCTGAGAAAGGATGGCTCCCACGCCCACCTCTGACGCGTCAACCTCGACAACGAACTGTCTAGAGACGTCAGGTGTAACAAGGATAGGAGCGGATGTAAAACGATTCTTGAGGAGATCAAAAGCTCCCTGGGCGGAAACGGACCACTTAAAGCACGTCTTGACAGAAGTAAGGGCTGTGAGAGGAGCTGCCACATGACCGAATTTACGGATGAAACGACGATAGAAGTTCGCGAAGCCGAGAAAGCGCTGCAGCTCGACGCGTGACTTAGGGACGGGCCAATCAATGACAGCTTGGACCTTAGCGGGATCCATCTTAATGCCTTCAGCGGAAATAACAGAACCGAGAAATGTGACGGAGGAGGCATGAAAAGTGCACTTCTCAGCCTTCACAAAAAGACAATTCTCTAAAAGGCGCTGGAGGACACGTCGAACGTGCTGAACATGAATCTGGAGTGACGGTGAAAAAATCAGGATATCGTCAAGGTAAACGAAAACAAAGATGTTCAGCATGTCTCTCAGGACATCATTGACTAATGCCTGAAAGACAGCTGGAGCGTTAGCGAGGCCGAAAGGAAGAACCCGGTATTCAAAGTGCCCTAACGGAGTGTTAAACGCCGTCTTCCACTCGTCCCCCTCCCTGATGCGCACGAGATGGTAAGCGTTACGAAGGTCCAACTTAGTGAAAAACCTGGCTCCCTGCAGGATCTCGAAGGCTGAAGACATAAGAGGAAGCGGATAACGATTCTTCACTGTTATGTCATTCAGCCCTCGATAATCTATGCAGGGGCGCAGAGACCCGTCCTTCTTCTTGACAAAAAAAAACCCCGCTCCGGCGGGAGAGGAGGAGGGGACTATGGTACCGGCGTCAAGAGCTACAGACAAATAATCTTCGAGAGCCTTACGTTCGGGAGCCGACAGAGAGTATAGTCTACCCCGGGGGGGGGTGGTTCCCGGAAGGAGATCAATACTACAATCATACGACCGGTGTGGAGGAAGAGAGGTGGCCCTGGACCGACTGAACACCGTGCGCAGATCGTGATATTCCTCCGGCACCCCTGTCAAATCACCAGGCTCCTCCTGTGAAGAAGAGACAGAGGAAACAGGAGGGATAGCAGACATTAAACATTTCACATGACAAGAGACGTTCCAGGAGAGGATAGAATTACTAGACCAATTAATGGAAGGATTATGACAAACTAGCCAGGGATGGCCCAAAACAACAGGTGTAAAAGGTGAACGAAAAATTAAAAAAGAAATGGTTTCACTATGATTACCAGAAACAGTGAGGGTTAAAGGTAGCGTCTCACGCTGAATCCTGGGGAGAGGACTACCATCCAGGGCGAACAAGGCCGTGGGCTCCTTTAACTGTCTGAGAGGAATGTCATGTTCCCGAGCCCAGGTCTCGTCCATAAAACAGCCCTCCGCCCCAGAGTCTATTAAGGCACTGCAGGAAGCTGACGAACCGGTCCAGCGTAGATGGACCGACAAGGTAGTGCAGGATCTTGAAGGAGAGACAGGAGTAGTAGCGCTCACCAGTAGCCCTCCGCTTACTGACGAGCTCTGGCCTTTTACTGGACATGAAGTGACAAAATGACCAGCGGAACCGCAATAGAGACAGAGGCGGTTGGTGATTCTCCGTTCCCTCTCCTTAGTCGAGATGCGGATACCTCCCAGCTGCATGGGCTCAGCACCCGAGCCGGCAGAGGAAGATGGTAGTGATGCGGAGAGGGAGGCGACGGAGAGCGCGAGCTCCTTTCCACGAGCTCGGTGACGAAGATCAACCCGTCGCTCAATGCGAATAGCGAGTTCAATCAAGGAATCCACGCTGGAAGGAACCTCCCGGGAGAGAATCTCATCCTTTACCTCTGCGCGGAAACCCTCCAGAAGACGAGCGAGCAAGGCCGGCTCGTTCCAGCCACTGGAGACAGCAAGAGTGCGAAACTCAATAGAGTAGTCTGTTATGGATCGATTGCCTTGACATAGGGAAGACAGGGCCCTGGAAGCCTCCTCCCCAAAAACAGATCGATCAAAAACCCGTATCATCTCCTCCTTAAAGTCTTGATACTGGTTAGTACACTCAGCCCTTGCCTCCCAGATTGCCGTGCCCCACTCACGAGCCCGTCCAATAAGGAGAGATATGACGTAGGCGACACGAGCAGTGCTCCTGGAGTAAGTGTTGGGCTGGAGAGAAAACACAATATCACACTGGGTGAGGAACGAGCGGCATTCAGTGGGCTCCCCAGAGTAACACGGCGGGTTATTGATTCTGGGCTCCGGAGATTCGAAAGCCCTGGAAGTGGCCGGTGGATCGAGGCGGAGATGGTGAACCTGTTCTGTGAGGTTGGAGACTTGGGTGGCCAGGGTCTCAACGGCATGTCGAGCAGCAGACACTTCCTGCTCGTGTCTGCCTAGCATCGCTCCCTGGATCCCGACGGCTGAGTGGAGAGGATCCGAAGTCGCTGGGTCCATTCTTGGTCGGATTCTTCTGTTATGGTGAGTGAATGAGGACCCAAAAGCGAACTAACTTAAACAGAGCTTCTTTAATAACCAAACATAGGTAGGCTCAGATAGACCGGCAGATTCCGACAGGACAGGACAAGGTTACAGCAAACATGACGATAGTCTGGCTCAGGCATGAAACACAACAAACAAGAATCCGACAAGGACAGGAACAGAAACAGAGAGAGATATAGGGACCTAATCAGAGGGAAAAAGGGAACAGGTGGGAAACGGGGTGAATGGGTAGTTAGAGGAGACATGGAACAGCTGGGAGAAAGCGGGGGAGAAAAGGTAACCTAACAACGACCAGCAGAGGGAGACAGGGTGAAGGGAAAGGACAGAGACAAGACACAACATGACATTACATGACAATGGGAAAGTTATTTTTACTGTGTTGAGAATCAAAGGCGGAGTCTGTGGGCCCCACTTCAACCCCACTGCTCTCTGTGTCTTCCTCACGTCCCTTTTCCTGGCATGTTATTCTCCTCGTTGAGAAGGACAAACGTAAAATGCAATAATGCATCCGGCAGAGAGTTGAGGATCACTCAAGTGTCCATATTGGCTGAATAACATGTTCTGTCCAGGCTTGCTTACCTTCCTTACCTCTCCTCTCTTTGAATTCACATGTACATTTGCTAAGCCACTCTAGGGGAATTGTTTGGGTGAGAGAGAGCTTTGAGTGAGCCCTTCCAGCTCAATGTAGTTCTGCTCCCCTGTACTGTATGCCTGTATTGGATCTGAAGTGAGCGAGATAGAGCTTGTGACACGTTCTGCTACACATGGACATCGCTGCTTCACACACGGACTCTATCTATGTGCCTGTTCTGTGTAAAGGTAAAATGCCTGCATACATTCATACTCCGTCTTCCTCCAGTGGCCATGTCTCTGTTGCACAATCAACACCCAAACTGACGACCAAATTCTAGCGTCTTTATTAAAACGTCTCCAGTTAACCACCTTCAGTTAAACAGGCACCATTTTGGACCGGGCCTGACAACAGCCAATAAGACTGAATGTACAGGAGGAATTCAGGCTGTATCTGGCCTGTGTCTGACCCCACAGAGACCACAAAGAGCTTCTGTAACCTGCCCAGGGTAACAGGCTGGGACTCCGCCCCAGATCATCCCAGCCAGGTTAACGATTAGACGCAAGAATGGCCCCTCCAAGTCTGATGTGAAGAGAAAGGGAGGATGGATGGCTCCAGTCCGATGTGCCTGACTGCCCTACGCTCATCTGGCAGGGCTGACACTGAGAGCCAGAGGTCCTCTATATCTCAGGAGCTCTATTAAAGGCAAACAAGAAGATATCTGTTTGTCCACCCCTGGAAAATGCCGCTCCCCTTTCATCCTCAGGCTCCCATTTCCGTGGGGTCGTGACTTTACTCAAACATCAATTACTGTTACGTTTCCTGTTTGATCTCACTGGCTCGTCTTTAATGTCAAATCGGGAGGGGGAAATGTGTAAAGACAATGCAATGATTGTGTGTGTTGTTTCTCTGTCTTGCTGTTTTATGTTCTCAATGTGGTCTGTTAGGCAGTGGATGTTGATTGCCTCTCTCTCATGTCAGTCAGGGCTTCTATAATCTTGCCTGTGGTCAGTGTTTGGGGTAACGCGTTAGTAGTGTTACGTAATCAGATTACTTTTATGAGCAACGGAGTAAAGTAACGCTTTATATAATCAGATTACTTTTATAAGTAACGGATTGGGTAATATTATTATAGTTACTTTGTCAACTAACACTTCTGATCTCGACTTGTCTCAGTTCTCGAGCGAATGGAGAAAGGCTGTTTGGAGACAGCTGCTGTCCATAGAAATGTATAGAGGGCACGTTACTTTTTCATGAAAGTCACACAAAGTAATAGAATACGTTACTTTTGTGAAACGTAACAAGTCTAGGTCCAAAAGGCATCTTAACAGCTTCTACCTCCAAGCCATAAGACAGCTGAACAGCATGGCTACCCAGCATGGCTACCCAGCATGGCTACCCAGACTATTTACATTGTCCCCTCCTTTTTGTTGTTGCTGCTGCTACTCTGTTATTATCTATGCATAGTCACTTAATAACTCTCTACATGGAGATATTACCTCAATTACCTTGACTAACCTGTACCCCCGCACATTGACTCTGTACCGGTACCCCCTGTATATAGCCTCGTTAGTGTTATTTTTATTTTGTAAATATTTTTCTTAACTATTTTTCTTAAAAAACACATTGTTGCATTCGGTGTGTTTGAATATGGAAAATATTACTGTTTCATGTAACTAATCCCAACACTGTAGTACATCATGAGAAACTCTGAAACACTTTTTCACCTGTAAAACACTGTCATCTCTGAAACACTGTCATCTCTGAAACACTGTCATCTCTGAAACACTGTCATCTCTGGAACACTGTCATCTCTGGAACACTGTCATCTCTGGAACACTGTCATCTCTGAAACACTGTCATCTCTGGAACACTGTCATCTCTGGAACACTGTCATCTCTGGAACACTGTCATCTCTGGAACACTGTCATCTATGGAACACTGTCATCTCTGGAACACTGTCATCTCTGAAACACTGTCATCTCTGAAACACTGTCATCTCTGAAACACTGTCATCTCTGAAACACTGTCATCTCTGGAACACTGTCATCTCTGGGACACTGCCATCTCTGAAACACTGTCATCTATGGAACACTGTCATCTCTGGAACACTGTCATCTCTGGAACACTGTCATCTCTGAAACACTGTCATCTCTGAAACACTGTCATCTCTGGAACACTGTCATCTCTGGAACACTGTCATCTCTGGAACACTGTCATCTCTGAAACACTGTCATCTCTGGAAGACTGTCATCTCTGGAACACTGTCATCTCTGGAACACTGTCACCCTCTCAGAAAGAGCTTTCCCTTTGCACTGACTGACCCTTAACAGGCTATGTGTCCGCCATAGGACTCCTCACAGGCCAGAGAAGAACACTCTCTCTTACTCTCCCTTTAAGAGATGGAGAAAGCTTAAATGTCCCAATATGTAAATGAACCTGTCCTCATTGAAAGTTAGCTGACAGTGAGCAAAAACAGTGATGAAAGATCACAGAGACACAGACAAGAGATTTTAGTTCATTTACAGTGAGGACCAATAAGATAAGATATGTGTTCTTTTCATTACATCTGCTTTCTGACAGAACAAGCGGAGTGTTGTAGCCTAGCTACCGTAGCCTAGCTACCATAGTTTGGCTTGCAAACTCATCCTGTTCATGAACTTAATGTGGGGGGACATTTTTTATCCAGTTGGATAAGCACCCAAAACAGTCTACTGGACCGCTCGGAGGTGCCCGCATGGCCCTAAAGCACACCATTACTTTGTTTTCAGAATGTGGGTGGGACATGTCACCCCTGTCCCCAGTGAAAGTTACGCCCCTGAAATAATCTATATGAATATTACTGCTAAGTTTACATGCGTACATTTAACAAGGGATTTTAAATGAACGTAGCATAAAATTGGAATTTGCAGTTTCCTACAAATCAACTTAATGTATGCTAACCAGTAATCCTCAGTGACTATAGTAGGCTAGAAGCATTACAAGATCATGTGATCAGATATGGGAATGTTTCCTAGCTCTCCGCAACCTTCTGGATCTGTCATCTCTATACAGTCTATATTTGCGTCAGGAGAAATTTCAAGCATGCATGTATTTTCTCCCAAGTGCATTCTCAAATCCCACCAAAAATAAGGCTGGCTGTACGGATGTTTATGCCAAGGTTTTAGGGCATTAGCAGGGTTGACGTGGTGCTCCCTCCATGCTACTGCAGCTGTTTCTCCCCCCCCTCCCCCCGGCCACACGTCCACAGCTAATTCAGAGGTTTGAGTTTCCCCTTCAAGCTGCTGCAGCTGTGCCTCTGACAAGTCTGTGGGATTAGGCAACAAAATGAACTCATAATCAAATGAATCAATCATCATGACATTTTGTTTAAATATAGCTATTGAAAACATTTTGCCTGTTTCCTCGGGCAGGCTTAGAAGAGAGGGGGCCGGGATGCATAAAATAGGAGGCTTGTTTTTTATATAAATGTAAGAACGGAGATTCATTTGTCTTAACCCCCCTCCCCTTCCCTCTCCTCTCCTGTGCCTGTCTATATTTTTTTTAACTTAGAATCATTTGCTGGTTTATTTGGCTTACTGTGTGTAGTGGAATTGATAAACATTGGCCGATGAGAGCGGCACAGTTCATTTTCCTCCTTTGGTGTTTTTATCGAGTAGCGATCAGACTCTCTTCCCTCCACAGGCAGAGTGACTGAAGTGTTCATGTTCACAGAAACAAAATTAAATGATCAATTAATGAACATCTTTTTCTCTCTCTTTTTTTCTTGACACACCATACCGTTCGAGGCGATTCCGGTAATGAATTAGATCAAGGTGACACATCGTGTGTGAACCTGGGGAGAAAATAAAAAAAGATGTCTACTTTTTTTGTCCTGATTTGTAAAGAAATTTAGATCACGGCAAAGCAAGGAGGCAAGGCATCGTCATTTAATTAATTACCTTCCGTCGTCTAATTGAATTAATTATGGGCCTAATTGGACAGAGTGATGATGGCTTCCGGGGCTGTGGAGCCCTTGATGAGCTGAAGGTAGCTAGGTTTCTTAGAGAGACTGGAAAAGAGGGCTCTCCAGGGACGGACACCACCACCACCAGTGACCCTCCCTACCACCACCACCAGGGACCCTCCCTACCACCACCACCAGTGGCCCTCCCTACCACCACCACCAGTGGCCCTCCCTACCACCACCACCAGTGGCCCTCCCTACCACCACCACCAGTGGCCCTCCCTACCACCACCACCAGGGACCCTCCCTACCACCACCACCAGGGACCCTCCCTACCACCACCACCAGTGACCCTCCCTACCAACACCAGTGGCCCTCCCTACCACCACCACCAGGGACCCTCCCTACCACCACCACCAGTGACCCTCCCTACCACCACCACCAGTGGCCCTCCCTACCACCACCACCAGTGGCCCTCCCTACCACCACCACCAGGGACCCTCCCTACCAACACCACCAGTGACCCTCCCTACCAACACCAGTGACCCTCCCTACCACCACCACCAGTGACCCTCCCTACCACCACCACCAGTGGCCCTCCCTACCACCACCACCAGTGGCCCTCCCTACCACCACCACCAGGGACCCTCCCTACCACCAACACCAGTGGCCCTCCCTACCACCAACACCAGTGACCCTCCCTACCACCACCACCAGGGACCCTCCCTACCACCACCACCAGTGACCCTCCCTACCACCACCAGGGACCCTCCCTACCACCACCACCAGGGACCCTCCCTACCACCACCACCAGTGACCCTCCCTACCACCACCACCAGTGGCCCTCCCTACCACCACCAGTGGCCCTCCCTACCACCACCACCAGTGACCCTCCCTACCACCACCACCAGTGGCCCTCCCTACCACCACCACCAGGGACCCTCCCTACCACCACCACCAGGGACCCTCCCTACCACCACCAGTGGCCCTCCCTACCACCACCACCAGGGACCCTCCCTACCACCACCACCAGTGACCCTCCCTACCAACACCAGTGGCCCTCCCTACCACCACCACCAGGGACCCTCCCTACCACCACCACCAGTGGCCCTCCCTACCACCACCACCAGTGACCCTCCCTACCACCACCACCAGTGGCCCTCCCTACCACCACCACCAGTGGCCCATCTCCCCTCAGTTCAGCTCAGCTTGGGTGGGTGGGGTCAGGGGAGGCCTGGGGCCAGCTAGAGCCTCACTCTGGCTCCTCTATAGAAATATATCTGAAGACCCAGTACACATGCTTAGACTGAGGAACTGAAATGAAAAAAGCATGACGCATCATCCAAGTTGTGTTCTACTCCAAATAGCTTTAGATGTCTTTATTACAGGGCTATGAACATCTGTCCAGCTCAGTAGCTGCAGCTTCTCAGCTTATTTCTTTGTAGGGCATATAGATATCTAAGCTTTATCAAAATGCAAATAAGCTTGTGTGTTGTCTTTAGATGTGTGTATTTTTCCTTGCTGTGTATGCTTGTGATTTGTGTACAGTATTTATGTGTTGTCCTGCAGGGCTAACGGCTGCAGCGATGGCCGAGGCTATGAAGCTGCAGAAGATGAAGCTGATGGCCATGAACAACCTGCACGGAGCCGGCAGCCAGAACGGTACCGAGTCGGAGAACGACGAGCTCAACTCCAACACAGGTTAGACATCCATACTTGATTGTTTATCACAGCTAACTACTGAGGCATTATGAACAGGAAAGTATAACAGTATACATCAAAAATACCCTTAAAATAAACATAATTCACATAATTATTATGACTGCCAACGTACATTAAAATATTGATTTCATAGCCCCCAAATCATGACAGATGTGTCTGTTCAAATCTACAGCCAGTATTTAACAGCCCACGCATGTGTCTAGCCGTAACTAGGAGGAGAGGTGGCTAGAAACTGCAGAACGTTTAAACGTTTAACGTCTCCTTGTAAATGTCTCTCTGTCCATGTCTCTCTGTCCATGTCTCTCTGTCCATGTCTCTCTCTCCGTGTCTCTCTGTCCATGTCTCTCTGTCCATGTCTCTCTGTCCGTGTCTCTCTCTCCGTGTCTCTCTCTCCGTGTCTCTCTGTCCGTGTCTCTCTGTCCGTGTCTCTCTGTCCATGTCTCTCTGTCCGTGTCTCTCTGTCCGTGTCTCTCTGTCCGTGTCTCTCTGTCCGTGTCTCTCTGTCCGTGTCTCTCTGTCCGTGTCTCTCTGTCCATGTCTCTCTGTCCATGTCTCTCTGTCCGTGTCTCTCTGTCCGTGTCTCTCTGTCCATGTCTCTCTGTCCGTGTCTCTCTGTCCGTGTCTCTCTGTCCATGTCTCTCTGTCCGTGTCTCTCTGTCCAAGTCTCTCTGTCCATGTCTCTCTGTCCGTCTCTCTGTCCATGTCTCTCTGTCCATGTCTCTCTGTCCATGTCTCTCTGTCCATGTCTCTCTGTCCAAGTCTCTTTGTCCATGTCTCTCTGTCCATGTCTCTCTGTCCATGTCTCTCTGTCCGTGTCTCTCTGTCCATGTCTCTCTGTCCATGTCTCTCTGTCCATGTCTCTCTGTCCATGTCTCTCTGTCCGTGTCTCTCTGTCTATGTCTCTCTATCCATGTCTCTCTGTCCATGTCTCTCTGTCCATGTCTCTCTGTCCTTGTCTCTCTGTCCATGTCTCTCTGTCTGTGTCTCTCTGTCTATGTCTCTCTGTCCATGTCTCTCTGTCCGTGGTTGCTAAGCTCCACTACGGGTAATTGATTCTGGCCCACGCATTGCTTTCTCTTCAGCCTTATTTTATTGAGGCTTAGGACGTCCTTAATGTCTGCGAGCTGACTGTGCATTTAGATGGAGGTGATGGCAGTGTGTGTGACAAACAGTACGTGTGGCAGTGGGCTGGTTAACAGAGGCGCCACAACAGACACAGAGAGCCTTCTCTAACCACCCAGAGCCACGCAGACACAGAGAGCCTTCTCTATACCACCCAGAGCCCCGCAGACACAGAGAGCCTTCTCTATACCACCCAGAGCCACGCAGACACAGAGAGCCTTCTCTATACCACCCAGAGCCACGCAAACACAGAGAGCCTTCTCTATACCACTCAGAGCCACACAGACACAGAGAGCCTTCTCTATACCACCCAGAGCCACGCAGACACAGAGAGCCTTCTCTATACCACCCAGAGCCATGCAAACACAGAGAGTCTTCTCTATACCACCCAGAGCCACACAGACACAGAGATCCTTCTCTATACCACCCAGAGCCACACAGACACATAGAGCCTTCTCTATACCACCCAGAGCCACACAGACACAGAGAGCCTTCTCTATACCACCCAGAGCCACACAGACACAGAGAGCCTTCTCTATACCACCCAGAGCCACACAGACACAGAGAGCCTTCTCTATACCACCCAGAGCCACACAGACACAGAGAGCCTTCTCTATACCACCCAGAGCCACACAGACACAGAGAGCCTTCTCTATACCACCCAGTGCCACACAGACACAGAGAGCCTTCTCTATACCACCCAGAGCCACACAGACACAGAGAGCCTTCTCTATACCACCCAGAGCCACACAGACACAGAGATCCTTCTCTATACCACCCAGAGCCACACAGACACAGAGAGCCTTCTCTATACCACCCAGAGCCACACAGACACAGAGAGCCTTCTCTATACCACCCAGAGCCACACAGACACATAGAGCCTTTTCTATACCACCCAGAGCCACACAGACACAGAGAGCCTTCTCTATACCACCCAGAGCCACGCAGACACAGAGAGCCTTCTCTATACCACCCAGAGCCACACAGACACATAGAGCCTTTTCTATACCACTCAGAGCCACACAGACACAGAGAGCCTTCTCTATACCACCCAGAGCCACACAGACACAGAGAGCCTTCTCTATACCACCCAGAGCCACGCAGACACAGAGAGCCTTCTCTATACCACCCAGAGCCACACACACACAGAGAGCCTTCTCTATACCACCCAGAGCCACACAGACACAGAGAGCCTTCTCTATACCACCCAGAGCCACACAGACACAGAGAGCCTTCTCTATACCACCCAGAGCCACACAGACACAGAGAGCCTTCTCTATACCACCCAGAGCCACACAGACACAGAGAGCCTTCTCTATACCACCCAGAGCCACGCAGACACATAGAGCCTTCTCTATACCACCCAGAGCCACGGCAGACACAGAGAGCCTTCTCTATACCACCCAGAGCCACACGGACACAGAGAGCCTTCTCTATACCACCCAGAGCCACACAGACACAGAGAGCCTTCTCTATACCACCCAGAGCCACGCAGACACAGAGAGCCTTCTCTATACCACCCAGAGCCACGGCAGATGCAGACGCCTCCAATAGAGACGTGAGCCTGAATATGTAGAGAGACAAGTAAAATACTCACAAATACACACACATGCAGATTGGACAAACTGATGTACACACTTATTTATATTTCATACTTTTTACATATAAACACACGGGAACTGCGAGGCAAGACAACAGAAAATGTAGAAAAAGGGTTTAACCGGACTCATTGATTTGTCTTCTGCAGTGATGCTGTTTGCGTGGTAAAGAGTGGGTGACCTTGGCGACAGTAGGCAGGCAAAAAGTGTCTTTGATACATCCAACCCCAATAGCGGAGCTGCATGAAGATTGCGTCCCCCATGCACTAAACACAAATTCCTTGAGTTTGAAAACCCATACTAACATGTACTGTATACTACATACTTAATGAGTATATACTAAACTCAGCAAAAAAAAGAAACGTCCCTTTTTCAGGACCCTGTATTTCGAAGATAATTCGTAAAAATCCAAATAACTTCACAGATCTTCATTGTAAAGGGTTTAAACACTGTTTCCCATGCTTGTTCAGTGAACCATCAACAATTAAGGTACATGCACCTGTGGAACGGTCGTTAAGACGCCAACAGTGAAAGCTGTAGGCAATTAAGGTCACAGTTATGAAAACTTAGGACACTAAAGAGGCCTTTCTACTGGATCTGACAAACACCGAAAGAAAGATGCCCAGGGTCAGTGCTCATCTGCGTGAACGTGCCTTAGGCATGCTGCAAGGAGGCATGAGGACTGCAGATGTGGCCAAGGCAATAAATTGCAATGTCCGTACTGTGAGATGCCTAAGACAGAGCTACAGGGAGACAGGACGGACAGCTGAATGTCCTCACAGTGGCAGACCACATGTAACAACACCTGCACAGGATCGATACATCTGAACATCACATCTGCGGGACAGGTACAGGATGGCAACAACAACAGCCCGAGTTACACCAGGAATGCACAATGCCTCTATCAGTGCTCAGACCGTCTGCAATAGGCTGAGAGAGGCTGAATTGAGGGCTTGTAGGCCTGTTGTAAGGCAGGTCCTCACCAGACATTACCGGCAACAACGTCGCCTATGGGTACAAACCCACCGTCGCTGGACCAGACAGGACTGGCAAAAAGTGCTCTTCACTGACGAGTTGCGGTTTTGTCTCACCAGGGGGGATGGTCGGATTCATTTTTATTGTCGAAGGAATGAGCGTTACACCGAGGCCTGTACTCTGGAGCGGGATCGCAGGCAATCTCAACGCCGTGTGTTACAGGGAAGACATTCTCCTCCCTCATGTGGTACCCTTCCTGCAGGCTCATCCTGACATGACCCTCCAGCATGACAATGCCACCAGCCATACTGCTCGTTCTGTGCGTGATTTCCTGCAAGACAGGAATGTCAGTGTTCTGCCATGGCCAGCGAAGAGCCCAGATCTCAATCCCATTGAGCACTTCTGGGACCTGTTGGATCGGAGGGTGAGGTCTAGGGTCATTCCTCACAGAAATGTCCAGGAACTTGCAGGTGCCTTGGTGGAAGAGTGGGGTAACATCTCACAGCAAGAACTGGCAAATCTGGTGCAGTCCATGAGGAGGGGATGCACTGCAGTACTTAATGCACCTGGTGGCCACACCAGATACTGACTGTTACTTTTGATTTTGACCCCCCTTTGTTCAGGGACACATTATTCCATTTCTGTTAGTCACATGTCTGTGGAACTTGTTCAGTTTATCTCAGTTGCTGAGTCTTGTTATGTTCATACAAATATTTACACATGTTAAGTTTGCTGAAAATAAACTCAGTTGACAGTGAGAGGATGTTTCTTTTTTTTTGCTGAGTTTACATACTATATACTATTGGTTAATTTTAGTATACTGTAAACTAACAGTGTACTTTCAGTTGAGCGTACCAGCACTTTGTCTGTCTACCGGAGTTTGATGCTGTTGCTATGCAACCTCTTGCTAGCTTGTTTGCATAACAAATGACTGGCTAGACATTTTACAATTTTGGGTGTGTTCTTAAATGCAATCTGGGCATTCGTAAATCCAGAGCGTTGTCAGATTGTCTGTTCGTAAATCCAGAGTGTTGTCAGATTGTCTGTTCGTAAATCCAGAGTGTTGTCAGATTGTCTGTTCGTAAATCCAGAGCGTTGTCAGTTTGTCTGTTCGTAAATCCAGAGCGTTGTCAGATTGTCTGTTCGTAAATCCAGAGTGTTGTCAGATTGTCTGTTCGTTAATCCAGAGTGTTGTCAGATTGTCTGTTCGTAAATCCAGAGTGTTGTCAGATTGTCTGTTCGTAAATCCAGAGTGTTGTCAGATTGTCTGTTCTTAAATCCAGAGCGTTGTCAGATTGTCTGTTCGTAAATCCAGAGTGTTGTCAGATTGTCTGTTCGTAAATCCAGAGCGTTGTCAGATTGTCTGTTCGTAAATCCAGAGTGTTGTCAGATTGTCTGTTCGTAAATCCAGAGTGTTGTCAGATTGTCTGTTGGTAAATCCAGAGTGTTGTCAGATTGTCTGTTTGTAAATCCAGAGTGTTGTCAGATTGTCTGTTCGTAAATCCAGAGTGTTGTCAGATTGTCTGTTGGTAAATCCAGAGTGTTGTCAGATTGTCTGTTTGTAAATCCAGAGTGTTGTCAGATTGTCTGTTCGTAAATCCAGAGTGTTGTCAGATTGTCTGTTGGTAAATCCAGAGTGTTGTCAGATTGTCTGTTTGTAAATCCAGAGTGTTGTCAGATTGTCTGTTGGTAAATCCAGAGTGTTGTCAGATTGTCTGTTTGTAAATCCAGAGTGTTGTCAGATTGTCTGTTCGTAAATCCAGAGTGTTGTCAGATTGTCTGTTCGTAAATCCAGAGTGTTGTCAGATTGTCTGTTCGTAAATCCAGAGTGTTGTCAGATTGTCTGTTCGTAAATCCAGAGCGTTGTCAGATTGTCTGTTCGTAAATCCAGAGTGTTGTCAGATTGTCTGTTGTAAATCCAGAGTTTTGTCAGATTGTCTGTTCGTAAATCCAGAGTGTTGTCAGATTGTCTGTTGGTAAATCCAGAGTGTTGTCAGATTGTCTGTTTGTAAATCCAGAGTGTTGTCAGATTGTCTGTTTGTAAATCCAGAGTGTTGTCAGATTGTCTGTTTGTAAATCCAGAGCTTTGTCAGATTGTCTGTTCGTAAATCCAGAGTGTTGTCAGATTGTCTGTTTGTAAATCCAGAGTGTTGTCAGATTGTCTGTTTGTAAATCCAGAGTGTTGTCAGATTGTCTGTTTGTAAATCCAGAGTGTTGTCAGATTGTCTGTTTGTAAATCCAGAGTGTTGTCAGATTGTCTGTTTGTAAATCCAGAGCTTTGTCAGATTGTCTGTTCGTAAATTCTGAGCATTTCGCTCTCAGAGCGCGTCACTGGACGCTCTGGCAGAGGAGTAGGGTTGATCCAAGCGTTCTGACCTCACAACCGCTGTCAAGCACCCAAGCTAACTTGCGAAAGTTTGCTAGCTTGCTAGCTACTTCCAGACACAAATGAGAGAACAGCTCACTCTGACCATTTTTCTCACCCTAGCAGAGCTGGTTAGGCTGCTGCTGGAAACTATTTCATTACAATTTTATTTGCTGACGTTTACTGACACCGGCCATTTATTCAACGGGTGTTGAGCGTTCGTAAATTCATCAGTTATTCTGAGCTCTGGCACACTCAGACGAGAGTTCTCTGAAATCGGAGTAGATAACCATAATTAACGATGTCCATGGAGAACGCACACCGACTAAACCACTTATCTAAGAATGACGTGAATAATTAAGTCAATAAACGTTGGGTAGTTAGTTAGATTATAGTTAATATACTGCCTGGCAAGTTGGATGTCTAAGTAGACAACTAATGTTAACGTTACTCGTTATGTAACTAGCTAACATACCAGTAAATACTGCTGTAATAATGCTATGCGGTTCGTAAGGATAAGGATTGTGTAGCTAACAAATTGTCAGCCAGCATAACATGTAACGTAACTTATTTAAAAAGTAATTTCTTTATTACATTGCTCAACATTTTCTTAACATTTGTCATAATTAGTTAAAGCAATGAATTTGTATCGGCTGCATATTTTTTTGCAATTTTCTTCAAATCTGAAAACGTAGTGAAACCACACCCATTTTCTGAAGAATTGCATCATGGGCCCTAAAAGCACAGAAATAGTGTCCACGGCTTGTATACTTCGTATTTTGCCGAATTTAGTACGACATCCGGGAACTTTTGGCATACTAACTATATCCATACTATGACCAATAAGCATACTACATAACCCAATTTCCGTCACAAATAGGAGGGTTAGTGTGGTTAGTATGAATATTGGAACACAGCTCAGGTTTTGCTAAGTTCAGCGTATTGTACATTGCTCTCTGTTACTCTTTTTATGTATTGGCATTAGCACAGTGTGTGTACATGATCCCAATTCTGGCTCCAAGATTGCGACAATTTGAAAAAAATAAACGAAAATGTAGATTGTGCTGAATTATTGTCACATTGAACCAATGTTGTGCGCCGTAGTTTAAAAGTGCTAAAACAATGACCATCATAACTGAATTCTGCCGTCATTATGCACGCTGTCCATGTTCCTGATCAAATGAAGCCCTGTAGCAATATCTGCGTAAATGATTACCCATAGTTAAATCTCCTCCAGTACATTGTAACGAGACAGCCATGGGACTGGGTGATAATGACAGAGCTGGATGGAGAGGCCCTGTCACAGCCCTTCTAATGTACTCCTCCCTGACCCCAGCGCTACAGAGTCACACCACCGACGATGATGATGATGACTATAATCATTACAGAGAGAGAGAGAGAGAGAGAGGCAGCAGGCTTTGCTGGGGGGTCTGTCCAGCTGATGCCATGCAAGTGGGCCTCGATTCGCACTAACACACAAGTCACCCACAATTCAGCAGGCTACTCTTTCCCCCAAAATGGAGAAGCCAGTGAGTTAGCCCTCCTGTAGAAAGCATTTGAAGGGACCAGCTTCACTGAGACCTGGGGGCCTATAACCTAAAGACTGGAAACAGTTCAACCACGGTCTGTGTTGTGGAAATTACATCTAACCCCCCCACACACACACACACACACACACACACACACACACACACACACACACACATACACCACCAAGAGCCAGAGCTGTAGGAGCAGAAACCTGAGAGAGATGCAGGAGACGAAGGAGAAGGAGGAGGGGGTATGCTTCATCTCATTAACATTGTTCAAACCCTCAAAAGAGTTGGTAGAGCGGTGGTGTGCTTTCTGCCTGGCCTCGCAGTTTGTTATCGGGTGGATGGTGGAATCTGATCTAGAGAAATCACGTCGCATAAGTTAAACAAGCGGCTTCAGAAGATATCCCTCCGACTTTAACCCTTTGCGTTCTCTCTTTCGCGGCCAAGACTCTGATCCCGAGACGACAGCCGCCTGATGTCTGCTTTTTCTCTCCTTCCTTTTTTCTTTTCATTTCCTGTTTCTTTCTCGTTCTTGCGTTCCCGGGGGCTGTTTGGTCCCTCTCTGATGGCAAGCTGCTTCTTTGGAGAACATCAAACAGCTAATCTGCATCTTCCCCTCCGTGTGGGATGGGCTGTGAAACACCTTCAGCTATCTGCACACATCAGTTAGCGGAGATAGGGGGAGACTTGATTTCAATCTCTTTCCCCTTAGACAGCGACCCCAGCCGCCAACCCCCCTTTCAAGACAAAAAAGTACTACATTTAGAAAGCATCTCTCACCACAGACCACAGAGAACTGGCGAGCGCCTAATCAGTTGACCAATTTGGCTTACCACAATCTAACTTTGGGGAGTCTCCTAAAGTGCACAGCAGAAGTTGGTTGTCAGCTCCTGGAGACTGTTTGAAAGGGTGTTTATACTCTCAGGGTTTTACAGCTGAAAAGCAGCTAAGAGGCACAGGGGCTCCTGTGAATTGGTGTCTTTAAATATAAATATGCCTCTGAACTCTTGTTAACAAGGAAGAAGGAAGAGAATACTGAAGGGAGAACATGTGTTTCTGGTCGGGCGGCAGGAGAAGAATAGCCGAGCAAAACAGACGCTCATTGGTCTAATGGAGTCAGGGATAATGTCAGGGAAAATCACCATCACAAATGACATCAGAGAACAACTGATATATTTATCCTTTGTGACTGACAAGTTAAAAGAGAAAGAGAAATCCCATGCATCATTTAAACTGGCCCTGGAATCTGATTTGCAGAGGTAGCAAAAAACAAGTGAGAGAGAGAGAGAGAGAGAGAGAGAGAGAGAGAGAGAGAGAGAGAGAGAGAGAGAGAGAGAGAGAGAGACAGACAGAGAGAGAGAGAGAGAGAAAAAGAGACAAAGAGACAAAGAGACAAAGAGAGTGAGTGTAAAGAGAGAAAGTGAGTGAGAGAGAGAGAGTGAGTGTAGAGAGAGTGCGTGAGAGGGAAAGTGAGTGAGAGAGTGAGTATAGAGAGAGTGAGTGGGAGAGAAAGTGAGTGAGTGAGTGTAGAGAGAGAGTGAGTGTAGAGAGAGAGTGAGAGAGAGTGTAGAGAGAGAGTGAGTGTAGAGAGAGAGTGAGAGAGAGTGTAGAGTGAGAGAGTGTGTGAGAAAGAGAGAATGAGTGAGAGAGAAAGTGAGAGAGTGAGTGTAGAGAGAGAGTGAGAGAGAGTGTAGAGTGAGAGAGTGTGTGAGAAAGAGAGAAAGTGAGTGAGAGAGAAAGTGAGTGAGAGAGAAAGTGAGTGAGAGAGTGAGTGTAGAGAGAGTGAGTGGGAGAGAAAGTGAGTGAGTGAGTGTAGAGAGAGAGTGAGTGTAGAGAGAGAGTGAGAGAGAGTGTAGAGAGAGAGTGAGAGAGAGTGTAGAGTGAGAGAGTGTGTGAGAAAGAGAGAATGAGTGAGAGAGAAAGTGAGAGAGTGAGTGTAGAGAGAGTGAGTGTAGAGAGAGAAAGTGAGTGAGAAAGAAAGTGAGTGTGAGAGTCAGTGTAGAGAGAGTGAGTTTAGAGAGAGAAAGTGAGTGAGAGAGAAAGTGAGTGAGAGAGTGAGTGTAGAGAGTGAGTGTAGAGAGAGTGAGTGAGAGAGTGAGTGTAGAGAGAGTCAGTGTAAAGAGAGAAAGTGAGTGTAGAGAGTGAGTGTAGAGAGAGTGAGTGTAGAGAGAGTGAGTGAGAGAGGGAGTGAGTGAGTGTAGAGAGAAAGTGAGTGTAGAGAGAGTGAGTGAGAGAGAGTGAGAGAGAGTGTAGAGTGAGAGAGTGTGTGAGAAAGAGAGAGTGAGTGAGAGAGAAAGTGAGAGAGTGAGTGTAGATAGAGTGAGTGTAGAGAGAGAAAGTGAGTGTGAGAGTCAGTGTAGAGAGAGTGAGTTTAGAGAGAGAAAGTGAGTGAGAGAGTGAGTGTAGAGAGAGTGAGTGAGAGAGAAAGTGAGTGTAGAGAGAGTGAGTGAGAGAGTGTGTGAGTGAGAGAGTGTGTGAGAAAGAGAGAATGAGTGAGAGAGAGAGTGTAGAGAGAGAAAGTGAGTGAGACAGTGAGTGTAGAGAGAGTGAGTGAGAGAGAAAGTGAGTGAGAGAGTGTGTGAGAAAGAGAGAGTGAGTGAGAGAGAGAGTGTAGAGTGAGAGAGTGTGTGAGAAAGAGAGAGAGTGTAGAGAGAGAGAGAGAGCTGTCGAGGGAGGGAATGAGAGAGAGAGAGAGAGAGAGAGAGAGTGGAAGTTCATAGGGAAAGTGTGGGCACCGAGCGATCTGTGTGATCTGTGTGACCTGTGTGTGCAGTTGTTTCAAATCCCTGACCACCAAACTGGTCTGCACTTTTTCACCTCTCTTTCTCTCACCGCTCTATCTCTTTCCTCTCTATCTCTTTCCTCTCTATCTCTCACCTCTCGTTCTCTCACCTCTATGTCGCTTTCCTCTCTATCTCTCACCTCTATCTCTGCTCTCTCTCTCACCTCTCTGTCTCTCACCTCTCTATCTCTCCCCTCTCTATCTCTTTCCTCTCTATCTCTCACCTCTCGTTCTCTCACCTCTCTATCTCTTTACTCTCTATCTCTCACCTCTCGATCTCTTTCCTCTCTATCTCTGCTCTATCTCTCACCTCTCGATCTCTTTCCTCTCTATCTCTGCTCTATCTCTCACCTCTCAATCTCTTTCCTCTCTATCTCTCACCTCTCTATCTCTGCTCTATCTCTCACCTCTCTGTCTCTCACCTCGCTATCTCTCCCCTCTCTATCTCTCCCCTCTCTATCTCTGCTCTGTCTCTCACCTCTCTGTCTCTCACCTCTCTATCTCTCACCTCTCTATCTCTCACCTCACTATCTCTCACCTCTATCTAATTTAGACTATATCTCTCGCCTCTCTATCTCTCACCTCTCCATCTCTTTACTCTCTATCTCTCATCACTGTATCTCTCACCTCTCTATCTCTCTATCTCTCATCTCTCTATATCTCACCTTACTATCTCTCACCTCTCTATCTCTCACTGCACTCTCTCTCTATATCTCACATCTCTATCTCTCACCTCTCTATCTATCATCTCTCTATCTCTCATCTCTCTATATCTCACCGTACTATCTCTCACCTCTCTATCTCTCATCTCTCTATCTTTCACCTCTCTAGCTCTCACCTTACTATCTCTCACCTCTATCTCTCTACTCTCTGACTCTCACCTCTCTATCTTTCATCTCTCTATCTCTATCTATCTCTCATCTCTCTATCTCCCTTATCAATTCAAGGGCTTTATTGACATGAGAAACATGTGTTAACATTGCCAAAGCAAGTGATGTAGATAATATACAAAAGTGAAAAAAACAATACAAATGAACAGTAAACATTACACATACAGAAGTTTCAAAACAATAAAGACATTACAAATGTCATATTATATATATACAGTGTTTTAACAATGTACAAATGGTTAAAGTACATAAGGGAAAATAAATAAGCATAAATATGGGTTGTATTTACAATGTTGTTTGTTCTTCACTGGTTGACCTTTTCTTGTAGCAACAGGCTACACATCTTGCTGCGGTGATGGCAGCTCAATTTCCATCTCATTTTGTGGTCAGTGTGCAAAGAGCCTGTCTTCTCTTGAGAGCCAGGTCTGCCTACGGCGGCCTTTCTCAATAGCAAGGCTATGCTCACTGAGTCTGTACATAGTCAAAGCTTTCCTTAAATTTGGATCAGTCACAGTGGTCAGGTATTCTGCCACTGTGTACTCTCTGTTTAGGGCCAAATAGCATTCTAGTTTTTTTGTTAATAATTCTTTCAAATGTGTCAAGTAATTATCTTTTTGTTTTCTCATGATTTGGTTGTGTTGCTGTCCTGGGGCTCTGTGGGGTGTGTTTGTGTTTGTGAACAGAGCGCCAGGACCAGCTTGCTTAGGGGACTCTTCTCCAGGTTCATCTCTCTGTAGGTGATGGCTTTGTTTTGGAAGGTTTGGGAATCGCTTCCTTTTAGGTGGTTGTAGAATTTAACAGCTCTTTTCTGGATTTTGACAATTAGCTGGCCTAATTCTGATCTGCATGCATTATTTGGTGTTCTACGTTGTACAAGGAGGATATTTTTGCAGAACTCTGCATGCAGAGTCTCAATTTGGTGTTTGTCCCATTTTGTGAATTCTTGGTTGGTGAGCGGACCCCAGACCTCACAACCATAAAGTGCAATGGGTTCTATAACTGATTCAAGTATTTTTAGCCAGATCCTAATTGGTATGTTGAATTTTTTGTTCCTTTTGATGGCTCTCTCACTGCTATATCTCTCATATCTCTATCTCTCACTGCTCTATATCTCTATCTCTCTATCTCTCACTGCTCTATCTCTTTCATATCTCTATCTCTCACTGCTCACTTGATCTCTCTCCTCTATCTCTCAATCTCTCTCACTCCATCTCTCACTGCTCTATATCTCTATCTCTCTATCTCTCACTGATCTATTTATCTCGTCTTTCATATCTCTCTATCTCCCTTGTCTCTCATCTCTCTAATATATCTATCTCTTTCATCTATCTATCTATCTCTCTCCCTTGTCTCTCATCTCTCTCTCTCGTCTCTATCTCTCTCCTCTCTCTCTCAATCTCTCTCTCTCCATCTCTCACTGCTCTATATCTCTATCTCTCATCTCTATCTCTTTCAATTTCAATTCAATTCAATTCAAGGGGCTTTATTGGCATGGGAAACATGTGTTAACATTGCCAAAGCAAGTGAGGTAGATAATATATAAAGTGAATATATAAAGTGAAATAAACAATAAAAATTGACAGTAAACATTACACATACAGAAGTTTCAAAACAATAAAGACAATCCAAATGTCATATTATATATATACAGTGTTTTAACAATGTACAAATGGTTAAAGGACACAAGATAAGATTTACAATGGTGTTTGTTCTTCACTGGTTGCCCTTTTCTCGTGGCAACAGGTCACAAATCTTGCTGCTGTGATGGCACACTGTGGAATTTCACCCGGTAGATATGGGAGTTTATCAAAATTGGATTTGTTTTCGAATTCTTTGTGGATCTGTGTAATCTGAGGGAAATATGTATCTCTAATATGGTCTTACATTGGGCAGGAGGTTAGGAAGTGCAGCTCAGTTTCCACCTCATTTTGTGGGCAGGGAGCACACACCTGTCTTCTCTTGAGAGCCATGTCTGCCTACGGCGGCCTTTCTCAATAGCAAGGCTATGCTCACTGAGTCTGTACATAGTCAAAGCTTTCCTTAATTTTGGGTCAGTCACAGTGGTCAGGTATTCTGCCGCTGTGTACTCTTTGTTTAGGGCCAAATAGCATTCTAGTTTGCTCTGATTTTTTGTTAATTCTTTCCAATGTGTCAAGTAATTATCTTTTTGTTTTCTCATGATTTGATTGGGTCTAATTGTGTTGCTGTCCTGGGGCTCTGTGGGGTGTGTTTGTGTTTGTGAACAGAGCGCCAGGACCAGCTTGCTTAGGGGACTCTTCTCCAGGTTCATCTCTCTGTAGGTGATGGCTTTGTTTTGGAAGGTTTGGGAATCGCTTCCTTTTAGGTGGTTATAGAATTTAACGGCTCCTTTCTGGATTTTGATAATTAGTGGGTATCGGCCTAATTCTGCTCTGCATGCATTATTTGGTGTTCTACGTTGTACATGGAGGATATTTTTGCAGAATTCTGCATGCAGAGTCTTAATTTGGTGTTTGTCCCATTTTGTGAAGTCTTGGTTGGTGAGCGGACCAAAGACCTCACAACCATAAAGGGCAATGGGCTTTATGACTGATTCAAGTATTTTTAGCCAAATCCTAATTGGTATGTTGAAATTTATGTTCCTTTTGATGGCATAGAATGCCCTTCTTGCCTTGTCTCTCAGATTGTTCACAGCTTTGTGGAAGTTACCTGTGGCGCTGATGTTTAGGCCAAGGTATGTATCGTTTTTTGTGTGCTCTAGGGCAACAGTGTCTAGATGGAATTTGTATTTGTGGTCCTGGTGACTGGACCTTTTTTGGAACACCATTATTTTGGTCTTACTGAGATTTACTGTCAGGGCCCAGGTTCTGACAGAATCTGTGCATAAGATCTAGGTGCTGCTGTAGGCCCTCCTTGGTTGTTGACAGAAGCACCAGATCATCAGCAAACAGCAGACATTTGACTTCGGATTCTAGTAGGGTGAGGCCGGGTGCTGCAGACTTTCCTAGTGCCCACGCCAATTCGTTGATATATATGTTGAAGAGGGTGGGGCTTAAGCTGCATCCCTGTCTCACTGTGTGAAGAAATGTGTGTGTTTTTTGCCAATTTTAACCGCACACTTGTTGTTTGTGTACATGGATTTTATAATGTCGTATGTTTTACCCCCAACACCACTTTCCATCAGTTTGTATAACAGACCCTCATGCCAAATTGAGTCAAAGGCTTTTTTGAAATCAACAAAGCATGAGAAGACTTTGCCTTTGTTTTGGTTTGTTTGGTTGTCAATTAGGGTGTGCAGGGTGAATAGATGGTCTGTTGTACGGTAATTTGGTAAAAAGCCAATTTGACATTTGCTCAGTACATTGTTTTCATTGAGGAAATGTAAGAGTCTGCTGTTAATGATAATGCAGAGGATTTTCCCAAGGTTACTGTTGACGCATATTCCACCGTAGTTATTGGGGTCAAATTTGTCTCCACTTTTGTGGATTGGGGTGATCAGTCCTTGGTTCCAAATATTGGGGAAGATGCCAGAGCTTTCATCTATCTATCTATCTCTCTATCTCTCACTGATCTATCTCTCTTGCCTCTCATCTCTCTCTCTTTCTCTCGTCTCTCTACCACTCTCTCTCGTCTCTCTATCTCTCTCGTCACTCTATCTCTCTCTCTCTCTCGTCTCTCTATCTCTCATCTCTCTATCTCTCTCGTCACTCTCTCTCTATCTCGTCTCTCTATCTCTCTCTCTCGGCTCTCTATCTCTCTCTCGTCTCTCTATCTCTCTCGTCTCTCTATCACTCTCTCTCGTCTCTCTATCTCTCTCTCTATCTCTCTCGTCTCTCTATCACTCTCTCTCGTCTCTATCTCTCTCTCTATCTCTCTCGTCTCTCTATCACTCTCTCTCGTCTCTCTATCTCTCTCGTCTCTCTCTCGTCTCTCTATCTCTCACCTCTCTTTTCATTTTCTCCTCTTTTGAAGCCCTGTGTCTTTGTTGGGAAAGTGTCACTCTTGCTTAGACTGATTGGCCTGTTTGATAACAGCCCCTTCCTGTCTCACTGCCATGTTTCAAAAACACAAGAAGAATGGAAGAGAGGGTTAGACTTCCTTTTCTCTTCTCTTCTCTAGTCTCCCTCCCTCCCTCTATCTCCCTCCCTCCTTCCACCCAGCTGTAACAAGAGACACCCCTTTTCCCTTTATCTGACTGAGGGACAGTGTCATTGGATAGCCCTGAGCAGTTTGTTTTGTGTCCAGGATTGACCAGCGTGGCGAGTGTGAGGGTCATCTCAGCTGGTCTCGTGGGCTGGGGTCATCTTACTCTGTTGCTTCTCTTGTCTTTGTTCCTCTTGTTGCTTCGTGTGGACACCTTCTTCTCTCTTGAACAGCAGGGTCATTGTTGCAAACCATGTACCACCTTTTTCTTCTTTATGAAGGTTCATTTGCAGGAAGACATTTCTCACAACTCTATGTCTGTAATGAGATCATTTGTGACATTTTCAATCACATCAAAAGTAAAAAAAAATAAAAACAAATGTGTGCACAAACATTTTTTGCACATGGGAGTTTTTTCCCCCATGTGTTTGAGTATACTGATACTGATGACGGTGATGTGACTGCTCTATGGCTGAGACCCTCTGTCCTGTTGAGTCTGAGCTCTCAGCTCAATACTGCCCCTTTTGGGAACATAAGGAACAGCAGCTAGACCACAGACAATACTGAAATATGAGACCCCTCACTGAACGTAGATAGGACATTCTGTTTTGTGTTTTCTTAAAAGTTCACTCTGTCTCATTATCATATTTATTATCAGAATGGGTTATACCATTATCGTCAGCCAGGTATACGTACAGTAACCCTGTTCACGTTGGGCCTGTGTTTGACATGACTAGTATCTCTATCTCTGGAACAGAAGAGAAGGCTATATTTATGGATCAGAGAAGTGACTGAAGCTCCCCTGATCTGTTCTGTCTCTTTTTCCTGCTGACGGCTCAGAAAATGTTCAATCCCTTTGTCCTCCAGCTGAAATATCCTCCCAGTTCCAGCCATCAGGAATTAATGTCCCATAAATCATGTCCCTAAGAGAGACAGGAGCTCCACACTGACCACTCACACTGAGGCTGCCTGCCGCACGGAACACTCTGGAACACACACAATACCAGACCAGAGGATGAATACAGAAAGGTTCCCACTCCACATGGGTGTAACATAGCTAATCACGTTGACAGAACCCCCTGTCATACACACCAGATACATGTCACTCCCATGTCTGTCACGTCTCTCCCATGTCACTCCCATGTCTCTCCCATGTCACTCCCATGTCTGTCATGTCACTCCCATGTCTCTCCCATGTCACTCCCATGTCTGTCACGTCTCTCCCATGTCACTCCCATGTCTCTCCCATGTCTCTCCCATGTCACTCCCATGTCACTCCCATGTCTCTCCCATCTCACTCCCATGTCACTCCCATGTCTCTCCCATGTCTGTCCCATGTCACTCCCATGTCACTCCCATGTCTCTCCCATCTCACTCCCATGTCACTCCCATGTCTCTCCCATGTCACTCCCATGTCTCTCCCACGTCACTCCCACGTCACTCCCATGTCTCTCCCATGTCACTCCCATGTCTCTCCCATGTCACTCCCATGTCACTCCCATGTCTCTCCCATCTCACTCCCATGTCACTCCCATGTCACTCCCATGTCTCTCCCATGTCTGTCCCATGTCACTCCCATGTCACTCCCATCTCACTCCCATGTCACTCCCATGTCTCTCCCATGTCACTCCCATGTCTCTCCCACGTCACTCCCATGTCACTCCCATGTCTCTCCCATGTCACTCCCATGTCTCTCCCATGTCACTCCCATGTCACTCCCATGTCTCTCCCATGTCACTCCCATGTCTCTCCCATGTCTCTCCCATGTCTGTCACATGTCACCCCCATGTCACTCCCATGTCACTCCCATGTCTCTCCCATGTCTCTACCATGTCACTCCCATGTCACTCCCATGTCTCTCCCATGTCTGTCACATGTCACCCCCATGTCACTCCCATGTCTCTCCCATGTCTCTACCATGTCACTCCCATGTCTCTCCCATGTCACTCCCATGTCTCTCCCATGTCACTCCCATGTCTCTCCCATGTCTCTCCCATGTCACTCCCATGCCACTCCCATGTCACTCCCATGTCTCTCCCATGTCACCCCCATGTCACTCCCATGTCACTCCCATGTCTCTCCCATGTCTCTCCCATGTCACTCCCATGTCTCTCCCATGTCACTCCCATGTCTCTCCCATGTCACTCCCATGTCACCCCCATGTCACTCCCATGTCACTCCCATGTCACTCCCATGTCACCCCCATGTCTCTCCCATGTCACTCCCATGTCTCTCCCATGTCACCCCCCATGTTACTCCCATGTCACTCCATGTCACTCCCATGTCTCTCCCATGTCTCTTCCATGTCACCCCCATGTCACCCCCATGTCTCTCCCATGTCTCTCCCATGTCACTCCCATGTCACCCCCATGTCTCTCCCATGTCACTCCCATGTCTCTCCCATGTCACCCCCCATGTTACTCCCATGTCACTCCATGTCACCCCCATGTCTCTCCCATGTCTCTTCCATGTCACCCCCATGTCACCCCCATGTCTCTCCCATGTCACCCCCATGTCACCCCCATGTCACTCTTATGTCTCTGGGTATAGGATAGAAGCATCATTGATTAGGCCACGGTAGGCTACATTGTCAGATAACCAGCTGGTCAAACACAATACAGCTCTGAGCAGCTCTGCTCTGTGGATGAAATGAAATGCAGCTCTGCTCTGTGGATGAAATGAAATGCAGCTCTGCTCTGTGGATGAAATGAAATGCAGCTCTGCTCTGTGGATGAAATGAAATGCAGCTCTGCTCTGTGGATGAAATGAAATGCAGCTCTGCTTTGTGGATGAAATGAAATGCAGCTCTGCTTTGTGGATGAAATGAAATGTCTCAGAGCGAAGTAACAAGATACTCTGTCTGGCTTCTCAGTGTCAACTTTTCCTCCCTCTGTCAAGGAAAGCCTGCTCTAACTCACGGCAGCTCCATCTCTGAGACCACAACACTGTGATAGATATCAGCCAAAGCTGCAGTCCTCAGCCACACAAGTCAGACAGAGACAGCCCTCTCTGTCCCAGGGTGCACCACTGCCTCAGGGTCGTTCACACAGGAAATGGACATGAAAGGCAGACCTGTCCTTACAGAAAAACCACATCATTTCACGGGGAAATCATGTGAAAACGTAATTTTGGAACACTTCACATGTTATCATGTTGCTTTACATGTTGTCACATGTTATCACATTAACTTCACATAAGATCACGTGATCACATGAAAACATGTGACATTCATCTGGTTTACCCGTCAGTGTGTCACAAACGAAAGCAGCCCACTGTGGAAGAAGAAGACGAGCTACATTATCTGAGTATGACATAAAAACATGTACTATACAGTAGAGGAGGCCTTTTCTCTGATGCTCTGGCCCTCTCCTTAGTCTGACCTCTTTGAAGCCCTATCTGTGACTGGTTCGAGAGTGAGAGGTTAGTCAGGTGAAGAGGAGAGAGAGAGAGAGAGAGAGGTTAGTCAGGTGATGAAGCGGAGAGAGAGAGAGGTTAGTCAGGTGAAGAGGAGAGAGAGAGAGGTTAGTCAGGTGAAGGGGAGCGAGAGAGAGAGAGAGAGAGGTTAGTCAGGTGAAGAGGAGAGAGAGAGGTTAGTCAGGTGAAGAGGAGAGAGAGAGAGAGAGAGAGAGAGAGAGAGGTTAGTCAGGTGAAGAGGAGAGAGAGAGAGAGAGAGAGAGAGAGGGGTTAGTCAGGTGAAGAGGAGAGAGAGAGAGAGGTTATTCAGGTGAAGAGGAGAGAGAGAGAGAGAGAGAGAGAGAGAGGTTAGTCAGGTGAAGAGGAGAGAGAGAGAGGTTAGTCAGGTGAAGAGGAGAGAGAGAGAGAGGTTAGTCAGGTGAAGAGGAGAGAGAGAGAGAGGTTAGCCAGGTGAAGAGAGAGCGAGAGAGAGAGAGAGAGAGAGGTTAGTCAGGTGAAGAGGAGAGAGAGAGTGAGAGGTTAGTCTGGTGAAGAGGAGAGAGAGAGAGAGGTTAGTCAGCTGAAGAGGAGCGAGAGAGAGAGGTTAGTCCGGTGAAGAGGAGAGAGAGAGAGAGAGAGAGAGAGAGAGAGAGAGAGAGAGAGAGAGAGAGAGGTTAGTCAGGTGAAGAGGAGAGAGAGAGAGGTTAGTCAGGTGAAGAGGAGAGAGAGAGGTTAGTCAGGTGAAGGGGAGAGAGAGAGAGGTTAGTCAGGTGAAGAGGTGAGAGAGAGAGAGAGAGGTTAGTCAGGTGAAGAGGAGAGAGAGAGAGAGGTTAGTCAGGTGAAGAGGAGAGAGAGAGAGAGAGGGGTTAGTCAGGTGAAGAGGAGAGAGAGAGAGAGAGAGAGGTTAGTCAGGTGAAGAGGAGAGAGAGAGGGAGAGAGAGGTTAGTCAGGTGAAAAGGAGAGAGAGAGAGAGAGAGAGAGAGAGGTTAGTCAGTTGAAGTGGAGAGAGAGAGAGAGAGGTTAGTCAGGTGAAGAGGAGAGAGAGAGAGGTTAGTCAGGTGAAGAGGAGAGAGAGAGAGGTTAGTCAGGTGAAGAGGTGAGAGCGAAAGAGAGGTTAGTCAGGTGAAGAGGAGAGAGAGAGAGAGGTTAGTCAGGTGAAGAGGAGAGCGAGAGAGGTTAGTCAGGTGAAGAGGAGAGAGAGATAGGTGTTAGTTAGGTGAAGAGGAGAGAGAGAGAGAGAGAGAGAGGTTAGTCAGGTGAAGAGGAGAGAGAGAGAGAGAGAGAGAGAGAGAGAGAGAGGTTAGCCAGGTGAAGAGGAGAGGGAGAGAGAGGTTAGTCAGGTGAAGAGGAGAGAGAGAGAGAGGTTAGTCAGGTGAAGAGGAGAGAGAGAGAGAGAGGTTAGTCAGGTGAAGAGGAGAGAGAGAGAGAGAGAGAGGTTAGTCCGGTGAAGAGGAGAGAGAGAGAGAGAGAGAGAGAGAGAGAGAGAGGTTAGTCAGGTGAAGAGGAGAGAGAGAGAGAGAGAGAGAGAGAGAGGTTAGTCAGGTGAAGAGGAGAGAGATAGAGAGAGAGAGAGAGAGAGGTTAGTCAGGTGAAGAGGAGAGAGAGAGAGGTTAGTCAGGTGAAGAGGAGAGAGAGAGGTTAGTCAGGTGAAGATGAGAGAGAGAGAGAGAGAGAGGGGTTAGTCAGGTGAAGAGGAGAGAGAGAGAGACAGGTTAGTCCGGTGAAGAGGAGAGAGAGAGAGAGAGGTTAGTCAGGTGAAGAGGAGAGAGAGAGAGAGGTTAGTCCGGTGAAGAGGAGAGAGAGGTTAGTCAGGCGAAGAGGAGAGAGAGAGAGGTTAGTCAGGTGAAGAGGAGAGAGAGAGAGGTTAGTCAGGTGAAGAGGAGAGAGAGAGAGGTTAGTCAGGTGAAGAGGAGAGAGAGATAGAGAGAGGTTAGTCAGGTGAAGAGGAGAGAGAGAGAGAGGTTAGTCAGGTGAAGAGGAGAGGGAGAGAGGTTAGTTAGGTGAAGAGGAGAGAGAGAGAGAGAGAGAGAGAGAGGTTAGTCAGGTGAAGAGGAGAGAGAGAGTTTGTTTATAGGAGATGTAGAGTGCAAGGCGTCCATCTTTAGACCTTTAGTCCAGCTAATGGGATTCCATCCAGCATAATGACCCACAGATCCTGTTGGTAATGAGATGGGGGAATTGCCTGCTCTTGGTACCAGATGATACTGTATTAACGGAGCGGACAGGCGCAACGGACGGGGGGCCTTCAGGAGCCCCTCCACCTCCCATCATTTTCCATCCGGCTGACATCCGAATGGGCTGGAGCGTTGGAGAGAGGGGATTGATTTCAAATGAGCCTCAAAATGATGCCTAATGAAAACCTGTAAAGACACTTTCAGCTCTAAATACCAAACTCTCTGCAGCCAACAGAAGGTAGACACTTTCTATCATGGAGCGGTTTGACAGTGGAGAGAAACTGGTTTTGAAGGGATGTTGAAGGTATAGGTTTTTTTGTGAGAGTGTATGAAATAGTGTGTTTGTTCTGTCATGGGTTTGTGACAGATTGGTTTCATGTTCAATGCACTGTCTTTGGACCACAAGTCTTCTGGGAACGGCGATGAGGAGAATATCTGAGTCAGCTCCAGTCTTTGGTGGCGCTCATTGATATGTAAACGCCTGGCGATATCAAAGAGGCACCTCCTTCCCTTTCTGTGCGGTGAGCACTAATTAGGATCAAAGAGGCACCTCGTTCCCTTTCTTTGTGGTGAGCACTACTTAGGATCAAAGAGGCAGCTCCTTCCCTTTCTGTGTGGTGAGCACTACTTAGGATCAAAGAGGCACCTCCTTCCCTTTCTGTGTGGTGAGCACTACTTAGGATCAAAGAGGCACCTCCTTCCCTTTCTGTGTGGTGAGCACTACTTAGGATCAAAGAGGCACCTCCTTCCCTTTCTGTGTGGTGAGCACTACTTAGGATCAAAGAGGCACCTCCTTCCCTTTCTGTGCGGTGAGCACTACTTAGGATCAAAGAGGCACCTCCTTCCCTTTCTGTGTGGTGAGCACTACTTAGGATCAAAGAGGCAGCTCCTTCCCTTTCTGTGTGGTGAGCACTACTTAGGATCAAAGAGGCACCTCCTTCCCTTTCTGTGTGGTGAGCACTACTTAGGATCAAAGAGGCAGCTCCTTCCCTTTCTGTGTGGTGAGCACTACTTAGGATCAAAGAGGCACCTCCTTCCCTTTCTGTGTGGTGAGCACTACTTAGGATCAAAGAGGCACCTCCTTCCCTTTCTGTGTGGTGAGCACTACTTAGGATCAAAGAGGCACCTCCTTCCCTTTCTGTGTGGTGAGCACTACTTAGGATCAAAGAGGCAGCTCCTTCCCTTTCTGTGTGGTGAGCACTACTTAGGATCAAAGAGGCACCTCCTTCCCTTTCTGTGTGGTGAGCACTACTTAGGATCAAAGAGGCTCCGCTGTAAACCGCTCAAAGGGAGCCAGGCACTCTGATGGACATTAATGTGTCTGTGATAAGAGGAAGAGAAAGACGCGGCCATCTTACGAAAAACACACGTTTAAAGCCCAGAACTAGAGGTGAACCATGACAAAGTCTTGACGATTGCTTTCAAATATCCTGGAAATCAAGTTATTTCCAATGAACGCACAATTACATGCAGTTTTTGGCCAGTGAATATGGTGCTAGTTACATTGAATTAACTGGTGTTAAGTCTATACAACCATCATGTCCATAATGGCATGGTCCTTGACAGCTCATAATTCATGACAAATGACCATCCAATGTCATCACGCAGTGCTACAGTGTCAAAGTGTCTCTCTTCAATGTCACAGAACAATCTATCTATCTATCTCTCTCTCTCTCTCTCTCTCTCTCTCTCTCTCTCTCTCCCATGATCTCTCATGATCTCTCTCTCTGTCTCTCTTTCAATTCAAGGGGCTTTATTGGCATGGGAAACATATGTTTATATTGCCAAAGCAAGTGAAATACATAAATCTCTCTCTCTCTCTCTCTCTCTCTCTCTCTCTCTCTCTCTCTCTCTCTCTCTCTCTCTGTCAGAGCCTCTCCACTCCTCCAACTTCCATTCCTTTCCTCACAGCAATTAACACTTCATTAAGATACATCTTTAATCATTTTCCCTTTCAATTCCAACTCTCTTCTTCTGGGCCCTCCGGTGGGTTGTACTCATTGTTTTGGGAGGGAATTAATGACTGACAATTTAAATGTATTTTTCTTCATTACTTCTTTGTTATTGCCTCCCCCCCCCCCCCCCCAGGATCCCCCCCCCCCCCCCCCCACACACACACACACACACACACACACACACACAGAGGTAAACAGGTATTTTCATAAATATGTAAAGACATAATAGGGGTGTTGCTGCTACAGTGTATTACATTAGGTACAGTGTTGTTACTGCTACAGTGTATTACATTAGGTACAGTGTATTACATGAGGTACAGTGTATTACATTAGGTACAGTGTATTACATTAGGTACAGTGTTGTTACTGCTACAGTGTATTACATTAGGTACAGTGTATTACATGAGGTACAGTGTTGTTACTGCTACAGTGAATTACATTAGGTACAGTGAATTACATTAGGTACAGTGTATTACATTAGGTACAGTGTTGTTACTGCTACAGTGAATTACATTAGGTACAGTGTATTACATTAGGTACAGTGTTGTTACTGCTACAGTGTATTACATTAGGTACAGTGTATTACATTAGGTACAGTGTATTACATTAGGTACAGTGTTGTTACTGCTACAGTGTATTACATTAGGTACAGTGAATTACATTAGGTACAGTGTATTACATTAGGTACAGTGTTGTTACTGCTACAGTGAATTACATTAGGTACAGTGTATTACATTAGGTACAGTGTTGTTACTGCTACAGTGTATTACATTAGGTACAGTGTATTACATTAGGTACAGTGTATTACATTAGGTACAGTGTTGTTACTGCTACAGTGAATTACATTAGGTACAGTGTATTACATTAGGTACAGTGTTGTTACTGCTACAGTGAATTACATTAGGTACAGTGAATTACATTAGGTACAGTGTATTACATTAGGTACAGTGTATTACATTAGGTACAGTGTTGTTACTGCTACAGTGTATTACATTAGGTACAGTGTATTACATTAGGTACAGTGTTGTTACTGCTACAGTGTATTACATTAGGTACAGTGTATTACATTAGGTACAGTGTATTACATTAGGTACAGTGTATTACATGAGGTACAGTGTTGTTACTGCTACAGTGTATTACATTAGGTACAGTATATTACATTAGGTACAGTGTATTACATTAGGTACAGTGTTGTTACTGCTACAGTGAATTACATTAGGTACAGTGTATTACATTAGGTACAGTGTTGTTACTGCTACAGTGAATTACATTAGGTACAGTGTATTACATTAGGTACAGTGTTGTTACTGCTACAGTGAATTACATTAGGTACAGTGTATTACATTAGGTACAGTGTATTACATGAGGTACAGTGTTGTTACTGCTACAGTGTATTACATTAGGTACAGTGTATTACATTAGGTACAGTGTTGTTACTGCTACAGTGTATTACATGAGGTACAGTGTTGTTACTGCTACAGTGTATTACATTAGGTACAGTGTTGTTACTGCTACAGTGTATTACATTAGGTACAGTGATGTTACTGCTACAGTGTATTACATTAGGTACAGTGTTGTTACTGCTACAGTGAATTACATTAGGTACAGTGTATTACATTAGGTACAGTGTTGTTACTGCTACAGTGAATTACATTAGGTACAGTGTATTACATTAGGTACAGTGTATTACATGAGGTACAGTGTTGTTACTGCTACAGTGTATTACATTAGGTACAGTGTATTACATGAGGTACAGTGTTGTTACTGCTACAGTGTATTACATGAGGTACAGTGTTGTTACTGCTACAGTGTATTACATTAGGTACAGTGTTGTTACTGCTACAGTGTATTACATTAGGTACAGTGTTGTTACTGCTACAGTGTATTACATTAGGTACAGTGTTGTTACTGCTACAGTGTATTACATGAGGTACAGTGTTGTTACTGCTACAGTGTATTACATTAGGTACAGTGTATTACATTAGGTACAGTGTTGTTACTGCTACAGTGTATTACATGAGGTACAGTGTTGTTACTGCTACAGTGTATTACATTAGGTACAGTGTATTACATTAGGTACAGTGTATTACATTAGGTACAGTGTATTACATGAGGTACTGTGTTGTTACTGCTACAGTGTATTACATTAGATACAGTGTATTACATTAGGTACAGTGTTGTTACTGCTACAGTGTATTACATTAGGTACAGTGTATTACATTAGGTACAGTGTATTACATTAGGTACAGTGTATTACATGAGGTACTGTGTTGTTACTGCTACAGTGTATTACATTAGGTACAGTGTATTACATTAGGTACAGTGTTGTTACTGCTACAGTGTATTACATTAGGTACAGTGTATTACATTAGGTACAGTGTATTACATTAGGTACAGTGTATTACATTAGGTACAGTGTATTACATTAGGTACTGTGTTGTTACTGCTACAGTGTATTACATTAGGTACAGTGTATTACATTAGGTACTGTGTTGTTACTGCTACAGTGTATTACATTAGGTACAGTGTATTACATTAGGTACTGTGTTGTTACTGCTACAGTGTATTACATTAGGTACAGTGTATTACATGAGGTACAGTGTTGTTACTGCTACAGTGTATTACATTAGGTACAGTGTATTACATGAGGTACAGTGTTGTTACTGCTACAGTGTATTACATTAGGTACAGTGTTGTTACTGCTACAGTGTATTACATTAGGTACAGTGTATTACATGAGGTACAGTGTTGTTACTGCTACAGTGTATTACATTAGGTACAGTGTATTACATGAGGTACAGTGTTGTTACTGCTACAGTGTATTACATTAGGTACAGTGTTGTTACTGCTACAGTGTATTACATTAGGTACAGTGTATTACATGAGGTACAGTGTTGTTACTGCTACAGTGTATTACATTAGGTACAGTGTTGTTACTGCTACAGTGTATTACATTAGGTACAGTGTTGTTACTGCTACAGTGTATTACATTAGGTACAGTGTATTACATTAGGTACAGTGTTGTTACTGCTACAGTGTATTACATTAGGTACAGTGTATTACATTAGGTACTGTGGTGTTTCTGCTGTAATATACTGTACATGCACCATTTGCGAGGCTGAATTAAGTTACTCGATTTCCCTGCCAAATTGGGCAGGTTTTGTTTAAGCAGGTTTTGAAAAGGCTTTTTAAGACTTGTCAGTGTTTAGCATTCATATCGCCTGCCTTTAAAGAGTATTACAGTGTGAACACAACCAACAACAGCTGTACATGTTGACATATGGATCCATGGTGGGTGTGTGATGAACGACAGTTATACTGAGGACTACGAGGGTCTCCTCTATCGAGGGTTGAGGTTGGCATTGGGTTGGGGCCCGGGGGTGTAGTCTTAGGGACATCTGGCAGAGTGAGCAGGCCAGGGGAGTGCCTGGCACAGCCCTCGAGGACACAGGAAGCACGACGGGCACCCCACAGAAAGCCTAAAACACACTGCCATTCTCACAAACCCCCCAATCATCCCCTAAATGTCAGTTAGAGGGAGGGGAGGGAAATAAATGTCAATCTTAGCCGGCAGCCTCTTAAACGGGGCGGCCGGGTAGCCTAGTGGTTAGAGCGTTGGACCAGTAACCGCAAGGTTGCAAGTTCAAATCCCCGAGCTGACAAGGCACAAATCTGTTGTTCTGCCCCTGAACAGGCAGTTCCTAGACCGTCATTGGAAATAAGAATTTGTTCTTAACTGACTTGCCTAGTTAAATACAATCACTACTGTAAACCTGCCTGATGCTACAACTTGAACTAGCTTTTTATTGGTCTCAGATTGGCATTATATACACTATTTCCTTATTTTTAATTAATGTGATATTCTTATTTAGCCTATTAAGTTTATTATTTAGAAGAGTGAAATGAAGGAGATTGTTTAAGGCCGACGCTCTTCTCAGTCTCAGGTGACAATGAATCAAACTGGGATTGGGAGTCTAGACTTTGCCACAGAGCTGCAGTGTTGGGGTAGTGTTGGGGTAGTGTTGGGGTAGTGTTGGGGTAGTGCTGGGGTAGTGTTGGGGTAATGTTGGGGTAGTGTTGGGGTAGTGCTGGGGCAGTGTTGGGGTAGTGATGGGGTAGTGCTGGGGCAGTGCTGGGCTAGTGCTGGGGTAGTGCTGAGGTAGGGGCTAGCATATTTGTCATTAGTGTGGATTTGCATGTACCTGGTTGAGCGCGGGGGGCCGGAGGGGGGAAATTGGCCAAAAGCACAGCTGTACTGCCTGCTTCACTGATTGCCTTGCCTTCCTCTGCCTCATTTATCTTCATTTCTTCCCAATTACACCAAATTAGCAATAGTCTCAGTTGCATTACCAACTTAATCCCCGTCTTTTTCGCGGACGGCATTATGCAGTGGCAGATGATTCCTTGGCGGGAGTCAGGGTAAACAGCCATGAAAATGCCACCCCGGCAGATGGCGAGGCCCACAAGAAATATGACAAACAGAGTGCCAGCGTGCCGCCCTCTGCTCACACCCGCTACAAGCTGTTATTGTGCTCCCGGATAGTGTGTGCGTGTGTGCTTGCGTGCGTGCGTGAGTGAGTGAGTGAGTGTGTGCATGTGTGCGTGTGTGTGCGTGAGTGTGTGAGTGAGTGAGTGTGTGCATGTGTGCGTGTGTGTGCGTGAGTGTGTGAGTGAGTGAGTGAGTGTGTGAGTGTGTGTATGTGTGAATGTGCGTGAGTGTGTGTGTGTGAATGTGCGTGCGTGCGTGCGTGAGTGTGTGTGTGTGTGTGTGAATGTCCGTGAGTGTGTGAGTGTGTGTGTGTGAATGTGCGTGAGTGTGTGAGTGTGTGTGTGTGTGAATGTGCGTGCGTATCCTCTCCTATGCAGTATGAAAGGTGTTCCAGTAAAACACAGATCATCTCCTCTGTTCCCAACCTGGTGAACAGTAATGGTTTCTTTGAAGAAGGGAATGAGTTGTTTGACCTCTTCGTCAGCTGCTAGAAATATGATTAGCATTAAGAAATAACCCTGTAAATTCAATCACCTCAATTAATATTGAGCAACTCACATAGAAAGGGCCATCATTAACTTAACAACTTAATTCTCTGTCTGTCTGTCTGTCTGTCTGTCTGTCTGTCTGTCTGTCAGACAGGATGATATCTGATAGAAGAATATCATACAGGAGGATATCTGATAGAAGAATATCAGACAGGAGGATATCTGATAGAAGAATATCAGACAGGAGGATATCTGATAGAAGAATATCAGACAGGAGGATATCAGATAGGATGATATCTGACAGAAGGATATCAGACAGGAGGATATCTGACAGGAGGATATCAGACAGGAGGATATCAGATAGGATGATATCTGACAGAAGGATATCAGACAGGAGGATATCTGACAGGAGGATATCCGACAGGAGGATATCAGATAGGAGGGAATATATCAGCAAAGACTGATTGAATAAAATCACTGAGTGGACAAAACTTTAGAAACACCTGCTCTTTCCATGACATAGACTGACCAGGTAAAATCTATGATCACGTTAAAGAAAGATTTTTAAGTCTTGAGACAATTGAGACATGGATTGTGTATGTGTGCCACAGTCTAGGGTCCAGTGTAGTTTAGTGTAGGTTTGGGTTATAAAAGGGAGGGAGAGGAGAGGAGAGGAGTGGGGTCTAGGGTCCAGTGTAGTGTAATGTTGGAGCTAGTGGTGTAATTACACAGGGCGTTTTGAAGCATCCTGTTATCCAGCTCTGTCAGTGAGGGGCTAAGGAGATGCACTGTGATGGACACTTTCTCTGTCAGTGAGGGGCTAAGGAGATGCACTGTGATGGACACATTCTCTGTCAGTGAGGGGCTAAGGAGATGCACTGTGATGGACACATTCTCTGTCAGTGAGGGGCTAAGGAGATGCACTGTGATGGACACATTCTCTGTCAGTGAGGGGCTAAGGAGATGCACTGTGATGGACACATTCTCTGTCAGTGAGGGGCTAAGGAGATGCACTGTGATGGACACATTCTCTGTCAGTGAGGGGCTAAGGAGATGCACTGTGATGGACACATTCTCTGTCCAACATAGGACATTAGGAGAAGGAGGCTCCACTCCGGGTGAGCTGCTCTCAGTAGACCTGTGCTGAGGGATAAGGCCACGGCTCTCCTGAGACCTGGCTCTCCTCTCTGCCCTTCAGACCCCATTCTCTCCCAGATCCCGGAACGGCTCGGATTCGAAGACGTTCATCGCTAAGCCTTTATTTTTGTCATTCAGTGCTCTCGTCTTTGGTTTGAAAAGGTCTTTCATCACTTTTAGGATCACTGGCATCGTATAACTTCTCCAGTGCTGTTTTAGAATATTGGATAACTTAGATGAAGTGTATACACATGATGAAACCATTCATAATTACATCAGTATAGAGTTAATAGCCAACATGTTTTCATCCCTCCTCCCAGACATCCTCCTCTCCGTCTTATGTTTCATCCCCAAGCTTTTACAAATACTATACATTATAGAAATATCCAAATATCTCCAAATATAATTTTTTGTCTCATAGGCCGTAGGATGCTCATGCTCAAACCCACTGGCAGCCTTTAAGCCTTTAACCAATGCTCTCTCTCTCTCCTATGATCACACGCTCCTGATTGACCCTGCCGTGAGGTGTTGGCCTCGGCCATTAGTTTAGCTGCTTGTTTTTTTCTCTCATCCAAATGGCTCCCCACTGACAAGAAGGGAATTCTACAGAGGAAGAATTTCATTTGCATTATTGTTAAAAGAAGCACACACTGCAATCTGTTGCAAAAACACCATCTGTTATTTTACTCAGAGGACTTCAGTTACTTATTAGGTAGAATTATACAATGATTTCGATTCCTCTCGTTTAGATTTTCTCCCTTCATTATTCTATTTAAGTATTTTCATGTCTCCTAGAGATTAGGCCTCCATTACATTTCATTCTATTGATTTATTACTGTATACGAGACCCTCAGCCGTGAATAACATTGACTGGAATGGGTTAACCTTATAATGGCCTGGAGCTGAGAGTAGACAGGAAATAGGTGATTTCCTGTGCCACGTTCTGCCTTGTTCTAATGGATGGCCTGCCTGCATGCCTATCTACCTGCCTGTCTGCCTGCCTGCACGCCTATCTACCTGCCTGTCTGCCTGCCTGCCTGCCTGTCTGTCTGCCTGCCTGCCTGCCTGCCTGCCTGCCTGTCTGCCTGCCTATCTACCTGTCTGTCTGCCTGTCTACCTGCCTGCCTGTCTGTTTACCTGCCTGTCTGTCTACCTGCCTGTCTGCTTGTCTACCTGTCTGTCTGCCTGTCTGTCTGCTTGCCTGTCTACCTGCCTGTTTACCTGCCTGTCTGCATGTCTGTCTACCTGCCTGCCTGCCTGCCTGTCTGTCTGTCTGTCTGTCTGTCTGTCTGTCTGTCTGTCTGTCTGTCTGTCTGTCTGTAGTGCTCACTGTAATAAGGCCCACCACCATGTGTGTCACAGCAGGTGTTCTCTACTGTGTCATACAGTACCATACAGTACTATACAGCAGAATGCAGCATCATACAGCACCATACAGCACCATTCAGCACCATACAGCACCATTCAGCACCATACAGTAAAATACAGCACCATTCAGCACCATACAGTCCATACAGTACCATACAGCATAATACAGTCCCATACAGCACCATTCAGCACCATACAGCACCATTCAGTACCATACAGTATCATACAGCACCATACAGTACCATATCTCAGGTGTATCAGAACCTGAATGTAATGTCGATCTCACAGGGATTTACAGTAGTCATTTACATTACAGTAGTCATTTGCATTGCATTAGTTGTTTACATTACAGTAGTTGTTTACAGACTATTTACATAGGCAGGGCAGTGCTTTCCCTGGCCACCCTAGACTCATGCCATTGTGATGTGCGATGCTGAACTGAGCTGTTGTGTAGGTGGCCTCCCCCACTCACCTCCCTCCCCTCCGCTCCCCGTGTCGCCCCTGTATGTGTCCCCAGGCGGCAGCGAGTCCTCCTGGGACAAAGAGAAGCTCCAGTCTCCCCCCTCCTCTGGTGCTGCCCACAGCCTGGGTCACGCAGGCCTGTCAGGGCAGCACGGCCTGTCCAGCTCCCAACTCAACTCCCTGCAGCAGAACCACATACTGGCCAACCGTGAGTCACACACACACAAACACAAATACACACATAATGTACACACGCACACGTACACATGCACACACACACACACACACCCTGTATGGTCACGTGTCTGTGCTATGGTTAAAGTGATACAAAGATATCTAATGTGTCTTAATGTACGGTGCATGAAAAAGTTAAACATAAGCAGCTGGAGGCCACAGAAGGAGAGTTGTGTTGCATTGAAGTTCGCCTGGAGGTCTGTTAACACAGTGTCCAAGGAAGGGCCAGATGTATACAAAATGGTGTCGTCTGCGTAGAGGTGGATCAGAGACTCACCAGCAGCAAGAGCGAAATCATTGATGTATACAGAGAAGACTGTCGGCCCCAGAATTGAACCCTGTGGCACCCCCATAGAGACTGCCAGGGGTTCGGACAACAGGCCCTCCGATTTGACACGCTGAACTCTGTCTAAGAAGTAGGAGGTGAACCAGGCGAGGCAGTCATTTGAGAAACCAAGGCTGTTGAGTCTGCCGATAAGAATGTGGTGATTGACAGAGTCAAAAGCCTTGGCCAGGTCAATGAATACGGCTGCACAGTATTGTCTCTTATCGATCGTGGTTATGATATTGTTTAGGAACTTGAGCGTGGCTGAGGTGCACCCATGACCAGCTCGGAAACCAGATTGCATAGCGGAGAAGGATAAGGTGGGATTCAAAATGGTCGGTGATCTGTTTGTTGACTTGGCTTTCGAAGACCTTAGAAAGGCAGGGTAGGATAGATATAGGTCTATAGGAGTTTGGGGGATGACCGCGGCAGCTTTCCAATCTTTGGGGATCTCAGACGATACGAAAGAGAGGTTGAACAGGCTAGTAATAGGGGTTGCAACAATTTTGGCGGATAATTTTAGAAAGAGAGGGTCCAGATTGTCTAGTCTAGCTGATTTGTAGGGGTCCAGATTTTGCAGCTCTTTCAGAACATCAGCTATCTGGATTTGGGTGAAATAGAAATGGGAAGGCTTGGGCAAGTTGCTGTGGGTGTGCAGGGCTGTGGGTGTGCAGGGCTGTGGGTGTGCAGGGCTGTTTATTAATAATCTATGGGTGTCTATGAATAATACACTGGTGTGTGTATATTACTAATCTACAGGGGTTTCCATTAATAATCTACTGCTGTTAATTCTTTATCTACTGGGGTCGTTTAATAATCTACTGGTGTCTATTAATAATCTACTGGTGTCTATTAATAATCTACTGGTGTCTGTTAATAATCTACTGGTGTCTATTAATAATCTACTGGTGTCTATTAATAATCTACTGGTGTCTATTAATAATCTACTGATGTCTATTAATAATCTAATGGTGTCTATTAATAATCTACTGGTGTCTATTAATAATCCACTGGTGTCTATTAATAATCTACTGCTGTCTATTAATAATCTACTGGTGTCTATTAATAATCTACTGGTGTCTATTAATAATCTACTGGTGTCTATTAATAATCTACTGGTGTCTGTTAATAATCTACTGGTGTCTATTAATAATCTACTGGTGTCTATTAATAATCTACTGATGTATATTTATAATCTACTGGTGTCTATTAATAATCTACTGGTGTCTATTAATAATCTACTGGTGTCTATTAATAATCTACTGGTGTCTATTAATAATCTACTGGTGTCTATTAATAATCTACTGGTGTCTATTAATAACCTACTGGTGTCTATTAATAGTCTACTGGTGTCTATTAATACTCTACTGGTGTCTATTAATAATCTACTGGTGTCTATTAATAATCTACTGATGTCTATTAATAATCTACTGGTGTCTATTAATAATCTACTGGTGTCTATTAATAATCTACTGATGTCTATTAATAATCTACTGGTGTCTATTAATAATCTACTGGTGTTTATTAATAATCTACTGGGGTGTCTATTAATAACCTACTGGTGTCTATTAATAATCTACTGGTGTCTATTTATAATCTACTGGTGTCTATTAATAATCTACTGGTGTCTATTAATAATCTACTGGTGTTTATTAATAATCTACTGGGGTGTCTATTAATAACCTACTGGTGTCTATTAATAATCTACTGGTGTCTATTAATAATCTACTGGTGTTTATTAATAACCTACTGGTGTCTATTAATGATCTACTTGTGTCTATTAATAATCTACTGGTGTCTATTTATAGTCCACTGGTGTCTATCTATTAATAATCTACTTTAAGAATACTCTCACCCAAACCCATATATGCACAGTCACTTTAACTGTACATTCAGTGTACATATGTACATACTACCTCAATTGGGCCGACCAACCAGTGCTCCCGCACATTGGCTAACCAGGCTATCTGCATTGTGTCCCACCACCTGCCAACCCCTCTTTACGCTACTGCTACTCTCTGTTCATCATATATGCATAGTCACTTTAACCATATCTACATGCACATAGTACCTCAATCAGCCTGACTAACCGGTGTCTGTATGTAGCTTCGCTACTGTATATAGCCTCGCTACTGTTTTTCACTGTCTTTTTACTGTTGTTTTTATTTCTTTACTTACCTATTTTTCACCTAATACCTTTTTTGCGCTATTGGTTAGAGCCTGTAAGTAAGCATTTCACTTTAAGGTTTTATTGTTGATCTTTCTATTTCTCTCTCTCTCTCGCTCTATCTCACTCTCTCTGTCTCTCTCTTTTCGCACCCTCTCTCTCTCCCACACTCTCTCCATTCCTCTCTTTCTCTCTCTCTTTCCCTCACCTTCTTTCTCTCCCCCTTTCTCTTTCTCTCCCTCACCATATCTCTCTCTCTCTCTCTCTGTCTCTCTCTCTCTCCCTCTCTTTCTCCCTCACCATCTCTCTTCCGCTCTCTCTCTGTCACTCTCTCTCTCTCTTCCTCACCCTGCTCTCTCTCTCTCACCCTCTCGCTCTCTATCTCTCTGTGTCTCTCTCTCTCTGTCTCTCCCTCCCTCACCCTCTCTCTCTCCCTCCCTCACCCTCTCTCTCTCCCTCTCTCTCACTCTCTCTCTCTCTTTCTCCCTCACCCTCCTTCTCCCTCTCACCCTCCCTTTCTCTCTCTCTCTCACTCTCTTTCTCCCTCACCATCTCTCTTCCTCTCTCCCTCTCTCCCTCTCTCTCTTCCTCACCCTCCGCTCTCTCTCTCTCTATCTCACCCTCCCTCTCTCTCCCTCTCTCCCTCACCCTCTCTCTCTCGCTCTCTCTCGCTCTCTCTCTCTCTCTCCCTCACCCTCTCTCTCTCTCTGTCTCTCTCTGACTCACCCTCTCTCTCTCTCTGTCTCTCTCTGACTCACCCTCTCTCCCTCATTCCCTCTCACTCTTTCTGTCTGCAGGACTGGACCTACCCTTCATGATGATGCCCCACCCCTTGCTGCCCGTCGGCCTGCCGCCTGCGTCTGTTGCCATGGCAATGAACCAGATGAACCACCTGAACACCATCGCCAACATGGCCGCCGCAGCTCAGATGCACAGCCCCTTATCCAGAGGAGGAGCGTCTGTCATCAAGGTAAGAAAAAGGACTCACAGACATTCATCTTTTAGAGATATTCTCATTGTTTTTGCGAAGCCGCTGTAGCAATTCACCCAATACTCTGAATACAAAGACCGTCACATTACCTGTAGGCTTTAAGCCATATACTTATGGTTTATTCCTCATTCATACCACCCATCTGTGAATGTATTTCAACAATGCTCACTACATCACTAGTGCTATTATAACAGATTGTACAGATGTGAGAGACTTTCATCCCCCTTAAAATTGATGTTAGTCTGTGGCTGTCATATTAGCACTGTTGAAGAGGGCTATAATTCAACTCTAGAGACTGGTAATGAGTATAATTCCACATAGGAAAGTATGTTAATATCGACATTAGATTCATTCCTTCCTTCTCCCCACGAGGCCAGAACAGAGAGGATGGGTAGACGTTTCCTACCAAGGGGGTTGGCAGACTGCTAGGGTAGTGTTTGTCACTGAGACTCACGGCTCATGTCAGAGACAGCCAGGGGAAATAGCATTTACACAAATACACACAGAGAGACAGACACACAGAGAGACAGACACCCAGAGAGACAGGCACACAGAGAGACAGACGTCCAGAGAGACAGACGCCCAGAGAGACAGACGCCCAGAGAGACAGACACCCAGAGAGACAGACGCCCATAGAGACAGACGCCCAGAGAGACAGACACCCAGAGAGACAGACACCCAGAGAGACAGACACCCAGAGAGACAGACACCCAGAGAGACAGACACTCAGAGAGACAGACACACAGAGAGACAGACGCCCAGAGAGACAGACACTCAGAGAGACAGACACACAGAGAGACAGACGCCCAGAGAGACAGACGTCCAGAGAGACAGACACACAGAGAGACAGACACACAGCGAGACAGACACCCAGAGAGACAGACACACAGAGAGACCGACAGTACACATATTTTCTGAACATTTTTGAATATCCTACTGCTTTGCTATTAACTGAATGAATTTCTACATAAATGTAGTATATTTGTTTTCAATCAGACACTAACACAGACTATTCAACTCACTTCTCAGACATAGCACCCTTCCTCTAGTGACCTGCTCCAGAGTGGCATGTATGTTGTCTATTTTTTGTGTCCTGCCCACAGAGTCATAGTTTTTTGGGGGGCTGCTAGGGCAGGCCGTAGATCACCTCTATTTAAATAGTACCACCCGGATTGCAGATGGCAGAGTGAGATTGCAGCGTCTGGTGCTGTTTACTTTTCCAGCATCCCCCTCACCCCGGCCTGTTTGCCTTACCCTACATAGATATCAGAGAAGAGGAGAGGGGGAAGGGGGAAGAGGGGAGAGAGGTAAGGAGAGAGGGGAGAGGAGAAGAGGGAAGGAGAGGGAAGAGGAGAGGATGGGAGGAGAGAGGGAAGGGGAGAGGGGAGAGGAGAGGATGGTAGGAGAGAGGGAAGAGGAGAGGGGAGTGGAGAGAGGGGAGAAGAGAGGAGAGGAGAGGAGAGAAGAGGGGAGGAGAGAGGGCTTAATCTCCATTTGGATTGTCTGACATTAGGAGTGTTAGGGACGAGGGACCAGCAGATGTGAGGTGTCCACATGTGTTATAGCTAGCTATGTGTGTATTTGTTTATAAATGTGTGTGTGTCTGTTTATAAATGTGTGTGTGAGTGTGTGACTTAACTCTTAACTGACTTAACTGAATTAACTCTTTATCAGTCTGACCCTCGGTCTCTGTGGCAGGAGTGTGTCCAGGACAGCCCTTCTCCAGCGCCCTCCATGGAGGAAGGTCCTCGCCCGGGCTCCCAGCCCTCCTCACACCCCAGCAGCAGTGCCTCCAGCTCCCCCGCCCCGCACCAACACACCCCCGAACGCCTGGGTGAGACACAAGCATATCTTTCTTTCTCATGTCTCTCTGCCTCTCCTCCTCTCTATATCTCTCTGTGTCACTCTGTCTCTCTGCCTCTCCTCCTTCTATATCTCTCTGTATCTCTCTGTATGCCTGTCTCTCTGTCTCTCTGCCTCTCCTCCTTCTATATCTCTCTGTGTCTCTTTGTCTCTCTGCCTCTCCTCCTTCTATATCTCTCTGTGTCTCTCTGTATGCCTGTCTCGCTGTCTCTCTGTCTTTCTGCCTCTCCTCCTCTCTATATCTCTCTGTGTCTCTCTGTCTCTCTGTCTCTCTGTGTCTCTCTGTCTCTCTGTGTCTCTCTGTCTCTCTGTCTCTCTGCCTCTCCTCCTTCTATATCTTTCTGTGTCTCTCTGTCTCTCTGTCTCTCTGCCTCTCCTCGCCTCTCTCTCTCTCTGTCTCTCTGCCTCTCCTCCTCTCTATCTCTCTCTCTGTCTCTCTGTCTCTCTGCCTCTCCTCCTCTCTATCTCTCTCTCTGTCTCTGTCTCTCTGCCTCTCCTCCTCTCTATCTCTCTCTCTGTCTCTCTCTCTGTGTGTCTCTCTGTCTCTCTGTGTCTCTCTCTGTCTCTCTGCCTCTCCTCCGTCTATATCTCTCTCTGTCTCTCTGCCTCTCCTCCTTCTATATCTCTCTGTGTCTCTCTGTATGCCTGTCTCTCTCTGTCTCTCTGTCCCTCTCTCTCTCTCCCTCTCTCTCTCTCACTCTCCCACTTTCTCTCTAGACCGTTGTTTGTAAATAAATAAACTGTATAAACAGGCCAAGACGGACATCTGCATATAAACATGTTGTTCACTGACTTAACTGTTTGTTTGTGTAGTGATGAATCCTGTTGATGGAGACCTTGGGGACAGAGAGGCTGGAATCAACATGAAAAACATGTTCAAAGAGAAAGGTATGTGTATGCTTGTTTGTGTGTGTGTGTGTGTGTGTGTGTGTGTGTGTGTGTGTGTGTGTGTGTGTGTGTGTGTGTGTGTGATAGAGAGAGAGAGAGCCCTCCTTGTTATTGTGGTTGTGTTACCAGGTTTGATAAAGCCCTCCTTGTTATCGTGGTTGTGTTACCAGGTTTGATAAAGCCCTCCTTGTTATCGTGGTTAGTGTTACCAGGCTTGATAAAGCCCTCCTTGTTATCGTGGTTGTGTTACCAGGTTTGATAAAGCCCTCCTTGTTATCGTGGTTAGTGTTACCAGGTTTGATAAAGCCCTCCTTGTTATCGTGGTTGTGTTACCAGGTTTGATAAAGCCCTCCTTGTTATCGTGGTTGTGTTACCAGGTTTGATAAAGCCCTCCTTGTTATCGTGGTTAGTGTTACTAGGTTTGATAAAGCCCTCCTTGTTATCGTGGTTGTGTTACCAGGTTTGATAAAGCCCTCCTTGTTATCGTGGTTAGTGTTACCAGGTTTGATAAAGCCCTCCTTGTTATCGTGGTTGTGTTACCAGGTTTGATAAAGCCCTCCTTGTTATTGTGGTTAGTGTTACCAGGTTTGATAAAGCCCTCCTTGTTATCGTGGTTGTGTTACCAGGTTTGATAAAGCCCTCCTTGTTATCGTGGTTGTGTTACCAGGTTTGATAAAGCCCTCCTTGTTATCGTGGTTAGTGTTACCAGGTTTGATAAAGCCCTCCTTGTTATCGTGGTTAGTGTTGCCAGGTTTGATAAAGCCCTCCTTGTTATCGTGGTTGTGTTACCAGGTTTGATAAAGCCCTCCTTGTTATCGTGGTTAGTGTTACCAGGCTTGATAAAGCCCTCCTTGTTATCGTGGTTGTGTTACCAGGTTTGATAAAGCCCTCCTTGTTATCGTGGTTAGTGTTACCAGGCTTGATAAAGCCCTCCTTGTTATTGTGGTTAGTGTTACCAGGTTTGATAAAGCCCTCCTTGTTATCGTGGTTGTGTTACCAGGTTTGATAAAGCCCTCCTTGTTATCGTGGTTAGTGTTACCAGGTTTGATAAAGCCCTGCTTGTTATCGTGGTTAGTGTTACCAGGCTTGATAAAGCCCTCCTTGTTATCGTGGTTAGTGTTACCAGGCTTGATAAAGCCCTCCTTGTTATCGTGGTTAGTGTTACCAGGCTTGATAAAGCCCTCCTTGTTATCGTGGTTAGTGTTACCAGGTTTGATAAAGCCCTCCTTGTTATCGTGGTTAGTGCTACCAGGTTTGATAAAGCCCTCCTTGTTATCGTGGTTGTGT
>NC_092175.1:34864481-34876981 GCF_045791955.1 Oncorhynchus clarkii lewisi | reverse complement strand
GTGGTGTAGATGAGGCTGGGTCTAGTCATGCTATGGATGGTGGTGTAGATGAGGCTGGGTCTAGTCATGCTATGGATGGTGGTGTAGATGAGGCTGGGTCTAGTCATGTTATGGATGGTGGTGTAGATGAGGCTGGGTCTAGTTGTGCTATGGATGGTGGTGTAGATGAGGCTGGGTCTAGTCATGTTATGGATGGTGGTGTAGATGAGGCTGGGTCTAGTCATGTTATGGATGGTGGTGTAGATGAGGCTGGATCTAGTCATGCTATGGATGGTGGTGTAGATGAGGCTGGGTCTAGTTGTGCTATGGATGGTGGTGTAGATGAGGCTGGGTCTAGTCATGCTATGGATGGTGGTGTAGATGAGGCTGGGTCTAGTTGTGCTATGGATGGTGGTGTAGATGAGGCTGGGTCTAGTTGTGCTATGGATGGTGGTGTAGATGAGGCTGGGTCTAGTCAGGTTATGCTAGTGGAGGAGCAGTGTATAGTGGGGAAGGGCAAGTGACGAGGGGTGGTGGAGGAGGGTGTCAAGCGGGAGAGGAAAAAGGGAAAGATGAAAGGAGGTGAGAGGGGAGAGGCTGGTGTTGTCAAAGGCACTTAGGAACCTTTGCCTTGTGCTGGGGGGGAGGCCCGGACTAGAGAGAAAGGGCAGCTGGTCAGGATGGGAGATGAAAATGAGGAGGAAGGTGAGTCTGAGGAAGAGGGCGATGAGGTGGCTTCCTTTCCAGACTCTTCCTCAATGGGTTCAGAGCTGACAGAGGAGTCAACGTACCTGGTGAGGGAACTGTCAAGGTTCCTGAATGAGACTAAAAGGAAAAAGGTTCATCTTGAAGCTTTTTTTTGCGATCCTGGAAAGTTTGTAAGATCAGTACAACATGCTATGAAAAATGAGTGGCATGGTGTCCTCTCACCCAGGAAACGTTTTAGGTTGAGGAAGTGGGTCACAACCGTGTGTAACGGTCTACCTTCAGATGCTGAATAGTTTTTATGTGGAACTGGGGATTTTTGAGCTTTGCTATTGGTCTCTTTCTTTGCTGGCTTTTCTCCCACTTGTTATGGAGACTCTTCGGGTTAGGCTTGCTTAAAACTTCTTAGGGCTAGGCGTCCAATCAGCGGGAAACCTGTCGACAACATCCGGTGAAATTGGAGGCCGCGCAATTCAAATAAATAATCATAATATTAAACATTTATGAACACACTTATATCGGTTAAAAGCTTAAATTATTGTTAATCTAACTGCATTGTCTGATTTACAATGGATTTTACAGCGAAAGCATACCATGCGATTGTTTGAGGACGGCGCCCTACATCAACATATTTTTCAACCAGCACAGGCTTCATAAAATCACAAATAGCGATTAAATAATCACTTACTTTTTGAAAATCTTCATCTGTTTGCAATCCCAAGGGTCCCAGCTACAACATGCATGGTTGTTTTGTTAGATAAAATCCTTCTTTATATCCCAAAAAGTCTGTTTAGTTGGCACAATCGATTTCAGTAATCCACTCGTTCAACATGCAGACAAAGGAATCCAAAATGCTACCGCTAAACTTTGTTAAAACAAGTCAAACTATGTTTAATCCTCATGTACTCAAAATTCTTCCTCGTTTTGGAAGAAACCAGCCTGAAGCCTTGAACAAAGACTGTTGACATCCAGTGGAAGCCATAGGAATTGCAATCTGGGAGCTGGAATTGCATAGGACCCATAGCTTTCCATTGAAAGAGCATGGGATCTCAAATGAAAAAAATAGGTTGTTTTTTCTTTGGATTTTCGGCTACCATATCAATTGTGTTATAGTCTCATACATTATTTTAACATTTCTACAAACTTCAAAGTGTTTTATTTCCAGTGATACCAAATATATGCATATCCTGGCTTCTGGGCCTGAGTAACAGGCAGTTTACTTTGGGCACGTCAGTCGGGCGGAAATTGAGAAAAAAAAGGACCCTAGCCTATAAATGGTGCCAGAGAAGCAGGAAAGAGGAGTCTTTTGGGTGAATATGTAATACAAAAGAAAGTACTTGTTTCTGCAGCAGATATGATAAATGAAGTCGTTTGGGGGCTCTGGAGGAAAAGGGCAAGTCTGCTGAGCCATGGAACAAATGTTAGTGCAGGGGTGGCAGTCCTTTTTGCACCAGGGCTGTCTGGAAAAATTTGCTCCTCAAAGGAGGTGTGTACGGGTAAACTGCTTGTAGTAAAAGCAGAAATTAACAACAGTAGTTTTGCCTTTATAAATGTGCATGTGCCTAACACAGGGAGAGAGGTGTATTAGACAGGAGCTCTCACAGGTAGCGGCCGAGGAGACACTGGTGGTCGGCGGGGACTGGAACTGAACAATGGATTTTACGAAAGATATAAATGGGGAGGAGCCTCATCCAGGCTCAGTGGAGGTGTTAAGGGATATCATTAATCAGACCTAGTGGATGTTTGGAGAACTAGACATCCCAACAGAAGACAGTAGACATGGGTGAAGGTCTTTGGAGCTAGGATGAGTGCAGCCAGACAAGATGTCCAGAAATCAGAGCAATAGGCTGTTGGGCGCTACCATTCTCCCGGTGGGCTTTTCGGCTCATCACATAACCATGGCTCGGCTGTCTATTTCACCAGGGCCTTGGCAGGCATCCTATTGGAAGATTAATGTAAAGCTCTTACAAGATGCCACTTTTTGCTCAGGTTTCTATACTTTTTTGGGAAAGATGGGGGCAGCGAAGAGAGGAGTATTAGTCTCTGAGTCAATGGTGGGATGTGGGAAAAGTCTAAATTCTGCTTTCTGTCAACAGTATACAGCTCTCTCATCCTCAGAGGCTAGGAGAGTATTGGGGGAACTTGAGTGTAGTATCAATAAAGTGTAGGTAGAGCTGGTGGGGCAAGGCAATGTAGGCCTCCAGGCCAATTTAGCTGAATTACGTAAGGAGCTGGGCAGTTTTTTCCAGGTTAAAGCAAAGGGAGCACTTGTAAGACCTAGATTCTCCATGCTCCCAGCTCCTTCTTCTTTGGTTTGGAAAGACAGAGTGGTGAAGCCAAGGGAATGCATTGTCTGCGGCTGTCAGATGAGCGGGGGACCTCTGTGGTGGGGGAGATGTGTGAGCGGACCGTGGAGTTTTATACTGAATTGAATAGGGCAGAACTGTGTGATCCTATGTGTGCTCAGGTTTTGTTTGCAGAACTCTCTAAGCTCTCTCTGGCACAGAGGAATGAAATGGACATTCCCCTTTTGTACCATGAACTGGCAGAGGCCATAACCCGGCCGTGCACCGGGGGTCGATGGACTCCAAGTGGAGATTTATAAAACATTCTGGGGAATAATTGGACTGGACTTCTTTTGCGTTTTGCTTGAGTGCGTCGGGGTAGGAGAGTTGCCAATGAGCTGCCGTCGGGCGGCTCTGACTTTCCTGCCCAAAAAAGGGGACTTGTGTGAACTTAAGTACTGGAGGCCTGTGGCATTGCTCTGTGTGGACTACAAGATATTTACCAAGGTCCTCTCTAACAGACTGAACTCCCATCTGGACTATAGTACACAAGGACCAGACATATTTCGTACTGGGACGCTCAATCACGGAAAACTTGTTCTTCATCAGGGACATGTTGGACTTGTCGAGAGTTTCTAATGTGAACTTTGGACTGGTCTTTTGATAGAGTGGACCATGAGTATCTGTTTAATGGGATGTCTGTGTTTGGGTTTGGGGAAATGTTTTTGGCTTGTGTGAAGATGTTGTATGCTGGGGTGTCATGTATGGTCAAGGTGGGTGGGGGACTCAGTAGGCCAGTCTGGGTGAGACGGGGCATTAGACAAGGATACCCTCTATCGGGGTAGTTATAAACACTAGCCATTGAAACTCTTTTGGGCCTCCTATGCAGGAGACTGCAGGGAGTGTGTTGACAGGCATAGCAGTGTCGGCGTATGCAGATGACGTGAGGGTCAGGGATGGGTAGGATATGCAGGCACTAGAGACTAGTCTGAAGGTGTACGAGGGAGCTTTGTTAGCTACGAGCTTTGTCTGTTATGTGGGGCATGGAGGGATAGGGCCCCCCCTCTGCTTCCAGGGTTTTGGCAGTGGGGTTGTGAAGGGCTTAACATTTTGGGGGAGTACCTGGGCTCGGAGAGGTGGGTCAGGAAGTGGTGTCAAGACTGGCCAGGTAGAGGTGGCTCCTGTCCCAAGTGTCATATAGAGGAAGGGTGCTGATAATCAAAAACCTGGCGGCATCCTCCCTGTGATATAAACTGGCTGTCCTCATCCCCCCGCCGGTCTGCTTGCAGATCTGCAAACAAGTTGGTGGATTTTTTCTGGTCGGGCCATCACTGGCTGAGGGCGGCAGTGTTGTACATGACCATCCATGAAGGAGGACAGGGCCGGGTGGAACTGGAGAGCAGGGTGGCTGCGTTCCAACTAAAGGCGGCGCAGAGACTGCTGTACCATACTGATGTTGGCTGGAGGGAACCAGCATGCGCACTGCTGAGGAGAACTGGCAGATTCGGGTTGGACCGGCAGCTGTTCTTGGGGTGGCAGGTAGCCTAGTGGTTAGTGCGTTGGGCCAGTAACTGAAAGGTTGCTGGATCAAATTCCCGAGCTGACAGTAAAAATCTGTCGTTCTGCCCCTGAGCAAGAAGTTAACCCACGGTTCCCTGGTAGTCTGTCATTGTAAATAAGAATTTGTTCTTAACTGACTTGCCTAGTTAAATTTAACAAAAAATAGTTACTGAGGCTGGAGAGGCAGAGTACAGCAGGTCTCTCTGATTTTTTATCTACTGTGTTGAGGGTTTTAAGAAGTGAGGATGTATCATTAAAGAAAGACAAAAAGTAAACGTCTCTTTCACTCTCACTATACTTCTCTCTCTCTCTCTCTCTTCTCTCTCTCTCTCTCTCCCACTCTCATGATCTCTCTCACTCTCTCTCCTTCTCCCTCTCTGTTTCTCTCAATGTATTTCTTTCTTCCGACTCTTTATCTTTCTCTTTCTTCCCATGTATCCTCTCTTGTTCTCTCTAGCTTTCCCTTTCCCTCTCCCTCTCTCTCTCTCTCTCTCTCTCGCTCTCTTTGTCTCTCTCGCTCGTTCTCTCTAGCTTTCCCTCTCCCTCTCTCTCTCTCTCTCTCTCTCTCGCTCTCTTTGTCTCTCTCGCTCGTTCTCTCTAGCTTTCCCTCAACCTCTCTCTTCTCGATCTCTCTCTCTCTCTCTCTCTCTCTCTCTCTCTCTCTCTCTCTCTCTCTCACCACTCTTTGTGGAGTTGACTGTGTACACTGTGTGGAGACATTCAAGCACACTGTCTCGCAAATTGTATTAGTCTTTTACAGTCTTTCCCAATTGTTAACGTATGCTTTCAGAAACTAAATCTCAGGTACTCAAAACTCTAAACACAAAACCGTTAGCCAATTTCCCCAAATCTCACAGACATCTTGCAAAATGAAACACAGCAATCAAAATCATGTACTCCCTGCTCAAAATGAAACTCTGCCTACAAATGACAGACACACACACATCAAATGAATCTAACTTAGTGACAACCGAGATCATACTGATGTGACCTATTCAAAACACTACTATCAGGGAATAGGAGCTTAACTACTTCTATGCTCGCTTCGAGACAAATAACACTGAAACATACATGAGAGCACCAGCTGTTCTGGATGACTGTGTGATCACGCTCTCCGCAGTCGATGTGAGCAAGACCTTTTAACAGTGCAACATTCACAAGACTGCAGGGCCTGACGGATTACCAGGACATGTACTGCAAGCATGCGCTGACCAACTGGCAAGTGTCTTCACTGACATTTTCAACCTCTCTCTGTCCGAGTCTGTAATACCAGCATGTTTTAAGCAGACCACTATAGTCCCTGTGCCCAAGAACACTAAGGTAACCTGCCTAAATGACTACCGACCCGTAGCACTCACATCTGTAGCCATGAAGTACTTTGAAAGGCTGGTCATGGCTCACATCAACACCATTATCCCAGAAACCCTAGACCCACTCCAATTTGCATACTGCCCTAACAGATCCACAGATGATGCAATCTCTTGCTCTCCACACTGCCTTTTCCCACCTGGACAAAAGGAATACCTATGTGAGAATGCTATTCTACAGCTCAGAGTTCAACACCATAGTGCCTCAAAGCGCATCGATAAGCTAAGGACCATGGGACTAAACACCTCCCTCTGCAACTGGATCCTGGACTTCCTGACGGGCCGCCCCCAGGTGGTAAGGGTAGGTAACAACAGATCCGCAAGCTGTTCCTCAACACAGGGGCCCCTCAGGGGTGCGTGCTCAGTCCCCTCCTGTACTCCCTGTTCACTCATGACTGCACGGCCAGGCATGACTCCAACACCATTATTAAGTTTGTCGATGACACAACAGTGGTAGGCCTGATCACCGACAACAACTAGACAGCCTATAGGAATGAGGTCAGAGACGTGGCCGTGTGGTGCCAGGACAACTACCTGTCCCTCACTGTGAACAAGACAAAGGAGATGAGTGTGGACTACAGGAAAAAGAGGACCGAGCACGCCCCCATTCTCATCGATGGGGCTGTAGTGGAGCAGGTTGAGAGCTTCAAGTTCCTTTGTGTCCACATCATCAACAAACTAACATGGTCCAAGCACACCAAGACAGTGGTGAAGAGGGCACGACAAAACCTATTCTCCCTCAAGAGACTGAAAAGATTTGACATGGGTCCTCAGATACTCAATGTTTTACAGCTGCACCATAGAGAGCATAGAGAGCATCACTGCCTGGTATGGCAACTGCTCGGCCTCCGACCGCAAGGTACTACAGAGGGTAGTGAGTACGGTCCAGTACATCACTGGGGCCAAGCTTCCTCCCATCCAGGACCTCTATACCAGGTGGTGTCAGAGGAAGGCCCTGAAAATTGTCAAAGACTCCAGCCACCCTAGTCATAGACTGTTTACTCTGCTTCCGCACGGCAGCGGTACCGGAATGCCAAGTCTAGGTCCAAGAGGCTTCTAAACGGCTTCTACCCCCAAGCCATAAGACTCCTGAACAGCTAATCAAATGGTTACCCAGACTATTTGCATTGCCCCCCGCCCCCTCTTTTACAACGCTGACACTCTCTGTTATTATCTATGCATAGTCACTTTAATAACTCTACCTACATGTACATATTACCTCAATTACCTCGACTAACCGGTGCCCCCGCACATTGACTCTGTACCGGTACCCCATGTATATAGTCTCGCTACTGTTATTTTACTGCTGCTCTTTAATTACTTGTTGCTTTTATTTCTTATACTTTTGTATTTTTTAAACTGCACTGTTGGTTAAGGGCTTTTAAGTAAGCATTTCACTGCAAAGTCTACACCTGTTGTATTCGGCGCATGTGACTAATACAATTTGATTGGATTTGATTGGAAAGGGGGATACCTAGTCAGAACCTATTTCAGTGCAAAGACTAAGATTTAGTTATTATACTGTATATTGGTTGTGTGTACTCAAAGAAGAAAGGAACACAAATGCAAAAATGTTTGTTTTATAATTCAACATGACTCAATACATGTCAAACTGTAAGCACACAGTAAAAATACAGTAAATATATTTTGCATATGCAAAGGAAGAAAAATAGGCCTATTTGTACTACAGTACTGTATGTTAAATCAATTTTATCTTTATTTAACTAGGCAAGTCAGTTAAGAACAAATTCTTATTTTCAATGACGGCCAAGTGGGTTAACTGCCTGTTCAGGGGCAGAACGACAGATTTGTACTTACCTTGTCAGCTCGGGGATTTGAACTTGCAACCTTTCGGTTACTAGTCCAACGCTCTAACCACTAGGCTACCCTGCCGCCCCAATTGCATGGAATAGATAAAGAAACTGTGAAAATAGAGTAAAATCAAAATCAAGTCAAAAAACAAATACTTTATTGCGAAAACAAAATCAGTCATGTTTTGTGTTTTGGTCCATGCTACAGATTTTCATCAACATCACAGGCGGTATCCTCCTTTGCCAGACAGCGGGGGAAATATCTTCTGGCATAATGCATCCACCCCTGACAGGACTCTGCTGGAATGTCACCACATGCCTCCTCCATTGCCTGGAGAAGGGCCATACGTTCATGGGGTTTGCGATCATACACCTTCAACTGCCGTGCTGAAAATAACTCCACAATGGGGTTGAGAAGTAGGGAAATAGGGAATATGGTGGGAGATAGATAATAGAGAATTGTAAACCTGGGATGGTCATGGAACCAGTTGCGGACCTGAGCAGCACGACGTTGTTCCAAATTAGAACATACATTTGCTGCTCAGGGTCACCTGGCCCTCTCTGCTCTGGCTGAAAAAGATTGTCATGCAAGGTGTTCAGGAAATGAAGGAGATGGGCAGTGTTGTATGGTCCAAGGGTGGCATGGCGGTGGAGGACCCCGTTGAGGCTCATAGCTGCAGATATGGTGACATTTCTCCCAATGTGGCCAGGTACCTCAATGATGGCGCATTGGCCAATGATGTTCCTTCCTCTCCTCCTCGTCTTCGCTAAATTGAATCCAGGCTCATCTATGAATATGTTCCTGGGAGATGGGACTTGCATCCAACTCCATGATTCTCTGAAATGACAATAAATACTGTAATTGCTGTATAGTAAAGTTCACTGGCAACATCAATGTTTTAAGAGTATACTACTAGTACATTACTTACTTGCACATATCTGTATTGTTTATCCTTCACTCTTTGGGAATTCCTTTCAAATGGGACTCTGTAGATGTGCTTCATCCAGAGATGGTGTTTCTTAAGGATGTGGGTTATGGTTGATAAACTCACTCTGATGTTATGGAAGATGGTGTTTCTGAAGGATGTGGGTTATGGTTGATAAACTCACTCTGATGTTATGGAAGATGGTGTTTCTGAAGGATGTGGGTTATGGTTGATAAACTCAGTCTGATGTTATGGAAGATGGCAGGGTTTTCAATCACCTGTTGTTGGATTTCCAGCATTCGAATGGCATTATTTTCAACTACCATTTGCACAATGGCAGCCTCCTTTTCGTCTGTAAATAGACATGCTCTACCACCACTTGGTGGTCGTCTTTCAGTTCTACAAAAACAAAATAGCATACAGTACAGTAAACACTACAGTAATAGAGTATACAAGATAAACATGTTACAAAATAGTATAGCTCCCAATTTCACACATACAGTAATACATGAAACATTTCCTTTGTTTCCCGTTACAGTATGTATTGGAATCTACAGTCTGTACTGTGTTTTATGTTGTACTACTGTCAAGTAGTAAAAGTAGTAGAGAGGTCCAATGTCTGCAGTACATACCTATTCTCATTTTGGATCGTCTGGATGATGGATGCTGCGGTGAAGCAGCTCAGATTGGGCTGCCCAGCCTCTCTCAAGATCAAACCATGGTTGACCACATGGTCCACCACAGTCGCCCAAATTTCATCAGAGATTACTCTCCTTGTTCTTGGTCTTCCTCCACCTCTTCCTCTTCCTCCACCTCTACCTCTACCTCCACCTCTACCTCCACCTCTACCTCTACCTCCACCTCTACCTCCACCTCTTCCTCCACCTCTACCTCCACCTCTACCTCCACCTCTACCTCCACCTCTTCCTCCACCTCTTCCTCCACCTCTACCTCCACCTCTACCTCCACCTCCACCTCCACCTCCTCCTCCACCTCTACCTCCACCTCTACCTCCACCTCTTCCTCCACCTCTACCTCCACCTCTTCCTCTTCCTCCACCTCTACCTCCACCTCTACCTCCACCTCTACCTCCTCCTCCACCTCTACCTCTACCTCCACCTCTACCTCCACCTCTTCCTCCACCTCTACCTCCACCTCTACCTCCACCTCTTCCTCCACCTCTTCCTCCACCTCTACCTCCACCTCTACCTCCACCTCTACCTCCACCTCCACCTCTACCTCCACCTCTTCCTCCACCTCTTCCTCCACCTCTACCTCCACCTCTACCTCCACCTCCACCTCTACCTCCATCTCTACCTCCACCTCTACCTCCACCTCCACCTCTACCTCTACCTCCACCTCTCTCTGCTAAGTCTTTTTATCCATACCAAAAGTCTGATTTCATAGTGAACATGTATGCAATTAGTGTTTGCACATGGTAATTGAGCTTAACTTGTTGAACTGTGTTGCTTTTCATTTGCACACAAGACATTTTAGTTGTGAAGGTTGTGCCAAACTTAGAGAATTGTGTGTTCTGTTTTGCCAAATGTTTGTTATAGAATTGCAATCTGAGTGTAAAGCAAAACATGTGCCAGTAGTATTGCAGATGTGGTGTATGGTTCTGCTAAATGAGTTACAGGTTTGGGTCAGTGTACCTCATGGGCCAGTTTTAGTGAGGAAACTATTGGGAAAAACTGTAATAGAACCCACATACAATACATGACCAAAATCATGGACATTAATATGGAGAAATTTGACCAACTGACTTGTTGGAAAGGTGGCATCTTATGACGGTGCCACGTTGAAAGTCACTGATCTCTTCAGTACGGGCCATTCTACAGCCAATGCTTGTCTATGGAGATTGCATGGCTGTGTGCTCGATTTTATACATCTGTAAGCAACGGGTGTGGCTGAAATTGCCGAATTCACTGATTTGAAGTGGTGTCCACATACTTTTGTATATATACTGTATGCTTTCATACACATACTGTATATTCAGGTCTTAGACTGATCCATGTTCTGTTTCTTTATAAGAGAGATAATGGTACACACTCTGGCATGCACGCTTATAATACCCACATGTAAATACATTCACACAGAAATGTAAAGGTTGTATTTGGCCTGTTTGCTTTTTGTTTCCACGCACGGACACACGCGGACGCATACACTAATGCAAGCACATACACATCACTGGGATATGTGTAGTACAGTGGAGGCTGAGGGGAGGACGGCTCATTATAATGACCGGAACAGAGCAAATGGCATCAAACACCTGGAAACCATGTGTTTTAAGTATTTGATACCATTTCACGGATTCCAGTCATTACCACGAGCCCGTCCTCCCAAATTAAGGTGCCACCAACCTCCTGTGGTGTAGTACAAATGGTTTAGTGACCTAGATCTCTGCCCCACACACTCAGAGCAGGGCATTATGGGCTGTAGATAGATGGGTAGACAGATGATGGTACTGGCAGCAGCCATGGTGAACTGGTGGAAGACACACAAATGGTGTGATGGGCATAAAGCTTACTTCATTGTTTAGTTTGTATTATTTTCACTGCATCAGGGATAGCGCACACAGACGTTTAGGCTCTGCAGCCTTCTTCAATGTGTAGGTACAATTTTATTTGAATTCAAAACAGAATTTGTCGGGAACAACCTGTGAGGGACCCATCTCCCCTTCAAATCTCTACCCAGAACGTACAGGAACAAATTATTGTATGAGACAAGATGTACAATTCAAGGCTATCTCTTTAGACAGCAAAATTTCCTTCACAAACCGATGAACAGCAGGTGCTTCTAATCCAGGTTGCCCCTGGTGGAAGGAGTCAGGGGGCAAACTGTCCTGCATCTCCTGGCTCTACAAGCTGAGCTTCAACCCACTAAGGCCAAGTTTAGTCCAAGCTCAGCCTTACATTGACTTAACCATTCAGCCAGTCTCCTAACCGCCGTAACCCGCCTGATTCCTGACACTTCAACACACTAAGGCCAAGTTTAGTCCAAGCTCAGCCTTACATTAACTTAACCATTTAGCCAGTCTCCTAACCGCCGTAACCCGCCTGATTCCTGACACTTCAACACACTAAGGCCAAGTTTAGTCCAAGCTCAGCCTTACATTGACTTAACCATTCAGCCAGTCTCCTAACCGCCGTAACCCGCCTGATTCCTGACACTTCAACACACTAAGGCCAAGTTTAGTCCAAGCTCAGCCTTACATTGACTTAACCATTCAGCCAGTCTCCTAACCGCCGTAACCTGCCTGATTCCTGACACTTCAACACACTAAGGCCAAGTTTAGTCCAAGCTCAGCCATACATTGACTTAACCATTCAGCCAGTCTCCTAACCTCCGTAACCCGCCTGATTCCTTACACTTCAACACACTAAGGCCAAGTTTAGTCCAAGCTCAGCCTTACATTAACTTAACCATTCAGCCAGTCTCCTAACCTCCGTAACCCGCCTGATTCCTGACACTTCAACACAACAGCCTTAAAACGTATTACATGTTTTAGATTCTCTCTCTTTACCCTTTTGTTCCACATGACCAAAGGCAATAGAGCCTTGTGAAGAGAGGCCTCCAATCTTTCAATAATGTTTGCATGGTGTGGATTGTTGTGGGGGGGGGGCAGGACAAAGCCGGGGCCCGGTTGGAGCGCCCATGCTAGGCTGAGTCTGTATGATAAACAATGTGACACGGCGGTACATGTTGATGAATGGCCCGGGCCTCCGGCATGGAGTACCTTTTTTCATCCGGAGTCCATGGAGTGAACCCTCTCTCTCTAGCTTCATAAATCACTGGCTTTGCTGGTCAGTAGAGTGAGAGGGTAGCAGGGAGCAGGGAGCATGGTGGACCGGGTTTTCTGCAGGC
>NC_092175.1:34851981-34859481 GCF_045791955.1 Oncorhynchus clarkii lewisi | reverse complement strand
GAGAGGTTGTTGTGTGTTTAGAGAGAGGTTGTTGTGTGTTTAGGGAGAGGTTGTTGTGTGTTTAGGGAGAGGTTGTTTTGTGTTTAGAGAGAGGTTGTTGTGTGTTTAGGGAGAGGTTGTTGTGTGTTTAGGGAGAGGTTGTTGTGTGTTTAGGGAGAGGTTGTTGTGTGTTTAGGAAGAGGTTGTTGTGTGTTTAGGGAGAGGTTGTTGTGTGTTTAGGGAGAGGTTGTTGTGTGTTTAGGGAGAGGTTGTGTGTTTAGGGAGAGGTTGTTGTGTGTTTAGGGAGAGGTTGTTGTGTGTTTAGGGAGAGGTTGTTAGCGATTGAAAGTCACTCTTGGCTGAGTGGCTGGGTAATAAATTAGTTCCTGTCAAAGGGAGGGGACAGACAGGTGCTGTGGTTATGCTCTGGTTCTGGTGGTAGATTGGTGGGTACCCACTCAGACTGAACTTGTCGCTGTACCTGGGATGTGTTCTCTACCTCTGTCCAGGTGAGGCATCTGGGCAGGAAGGTAGAGTTGGCAGTGTCATGGCAGCCTGCCGTTCCCCCCACTCCCACACGCATAGTGCATCCCAGCCAGGGGACCATGGTGCTGCCAGCCACTCCCTACCTAGGCCACTGCGGCTTGGACACATACCCACTGCAGATCATTTGGTTGAACATGATACAGTATGAAATAGTCTGAAATAGAAGTTCAAAGGAATTTTGTGCGGGATATATAATCAATGCCCATTTCCAACCTCTAGGAATAAACTATTTATGATGGTGTGTGAACTCCTGAACAGAAGTAAAGATCCTCTCTCTTTCTCTCCCTCCCTCCCTCTCTTTCACTCTCAATTCAAGGGCTTTATTGGCATGGGAAACATATATCTCTCTCTCTTCCTCTCGTTCCCTCTCTCTCTCTCTCTCTCTCTCTCTCTCTCTCTCTCTCTCTCTCTTTCTCTTTCTCTCTCTCTCTCACTCTCTCTGTCTCTCGCTCTCTTTGTCTCTCCCGCTCTCTCTCTCTCTTTGTCTCTCGCTCTCTCTCTCTCTCTCTTTGTCTCTCTCGTCTCTCTCTCTCTCTCTCTCTCTCTCTCTCTCTCTCTCTCTCTTTGTCTCTCTCTCTTTCTCCCGCTCTCTCTCTCTCTCTCTCTCTCTCTCTCTCTCTCTCTCTCTCTCTCTCTCTCTCTCTCTTTCTCTTTCTCTCTCTCCCTCACTCTCTCTGTCTCTCGCTCTCTTTGTCTCTCCCGCTCTCTCTCTCTCTTTGTCTCTCGCTCTCTCTCTCTCTCTCTTTGTCTCTCTCGCTCTCTCTCTCTCTCTCTCTCTCTCTCTCTCTCTCTCTCTTTGTCTCTCTCTCTTTCTCCCGCTCTCTCTCTCTCTCTTTGTCTCTCTCTCTCTCTCTCTCTCTCTCTCTCTCTATCTCTCTCTCTCTCTCTCTCTCTCTCTCTCTCTCTCCCTCCCTGTCTCTCTCTCTCTCTCTCTCTTTGTCTCTCTCTCTCTCTCCCTCTCCCCGAGGATAGCTGCAGCTCTTCATTTCTCCTGGTCCAGAGAAGTGCAGAGGTGTTGACCCAGTATTCATCTCACTTAATATTCCTCATATCACCACTCAAAGGCTAATTGGGGGAAGAGATACCTCATTAAGGTTCATTTGATCTAAAAATATTCATTATCTGAAGAGGTCGGAGCATTAGCAAGAAAACATGCAGAGCCTCTCATCCCTTTGAATGTGTTTAGCTATGGATTTACCTCCCATTCCCCCTTTTTCCTCACCAGACACAGGTTTTGAAGTGTGAATTCTTACGTGAGTTCTGTGAATTCGTCTGAACCTTTCCTTAAATCAATATTTTTCCATTAATGTAATGGACACACGTAATATACCAAACAATAGGAAGACCTTCCTAATATTGAGTTACATCCCTTATTTTGCCGTCAGAACAGCTTCAATTCGTTGGGGGCATGGACTCTAAAGCGTTCCACAGGGATGCTGGCCCATGTTGACTCCAATGCTTCCCACAGTTGTGTCAAGTTGGCTGGATGTCCTTTGGGTGTTGGACCATTCTTGATACACACAGGAAACTGTTGATCATGAAAAACCCAGCAGCGTTTCAGTTTTTGACACAAACCGGTCCGTCTGGCACCTACTACCATACTTTTGTCTTTCCCATTCACCCTCTGAATGGCACACATACACACTCCATGTCTCCATTGTCCCAAGGCGTATAAATCCTTCTTTAACCTGTCTCCTCCCCTTCATCTCCACTAATTTGAAGTGGATTTAACAAGTGACATCAATAAGGATCTTAGCTTTCACCTGGTCAGTCTATGTCATGGAAAGAAAATGTTTTGTATAGTCAGTGTATATGCTCTGTGATGTTAGACACAGCAGTCCTTACCTAGCAGAACACTACCTAGCTACCTTCAGGGCAGAGATCAAAGCAGTGGCAGCTTTATGGGCCAGATTGCAGCTCACAGACTGCAGCTCACAGACGGCAGCTCACAGACTGCAGCTCACAGACTGTAGCTCACAGACGGCAGCTCACAGACGGCAGCTCACAGACGGCAGCTCACAGACGGCAGCTCACAGACGTCAGCTCACAGACGGCAGCTCACAGACTGCAGCTCACAGACGGCAGCTCACAGACTGCAGCTCACAGACTGCAGCTCACAGACTGCAGCTCACAGACGGCACTCGGCGTTCATTTACATTCCTTCAATTCTCTGTCTTTAGTGCTTTAGCAATTTAGTATACGTCGACTTTCATGTTTATATTCTATTTAACCTTCATTTAACTAGGCAAGTCAGTTAAGAACAAATTCCTATTTACAATGACGGCCTAGTTATAAATCCCCCCTGGCCAAACCCTCCCCTAACCCAGACGAGCTGGGCTAATGGTGCGCCTCCCTATGGGACTCCCGATAACGTCCTGTTGAGATACAGTCCAGGATTGAACCTGGGTCTGTAGTGATGCCTTAGATCACTGCACCACTCTGGAGCCCAAACTGTCATGTATGGCAGTTAAAATAGAATACAGGGAGCCCCAGGGAGCCCCAGGGAGCCCCACGCACACTTCCCGGGCCCTGTTCTTTAGTTTCACTTTTATTGTCATGCTTTCATCTTTGGAAAATAATGAATATTGGCCGTTCCTTCTTGACTTGGTTAAGCTCATTAAGTTCGCCTCCACTTTGTGTGTATGTCGTTCTTCCGTTGTCATGCCGTTTTCAACGTTCTCCATCCAGCCTGTCGTTCAGCGGGCTTGTCTTGTTTAAAATCAGGGAGAAAGTGGCCCTCGGGATTATATGGGAGTAGTGGAGTAGATTAATAGGTTAGACCCCCGGGGGACAACATGGGGATGTGGGAGGAGGTAGAGCTCATACCTGGTTCTAAGGTTGCTGCACCCACAGAAGTGGACACCCACAGAAGGAGCATGTCACACAGTTGTCATGGCACTTTCTTGAAAACTGTCTTTTACATGTTTTTATGTATAAGATGTAATATAGAAGACTAAACTGCATTATAAATCACTTTCAGCTTCATTTTGGCATACTTACACTATCTGACCAAAAGTATGTGGACATCTGCTCAACAAACATCTCATTCCAAAATCATGGGCATTAATATGGAGTTGGTAGCCCTTTGCTGCTATAACAGCCTCCACTCTTCTGTGAAGGCTTTCCACTAGATGTTGGAACATTGCTGCTATAACAGCCTCCACTCTGCTGGGAAGGCTTTCCACTAGATGTTGGAACATTGCTGCTATAACAACCTCCACTCTTCTGGGAAGGCTTTCCACTAGATGTTGGAACATTGCTGCTATAACAGCTTCCACTCTTCTGTGAAGGCTTTCCACTAGATGTTGGAACATTGCTGCTATGACAGCCTCCACTCTTCTGGGAAGGCTTTCCACTAGATGTTGGAACATTGCAGCGGGGATTCGTTCCATTCAGCCACAAGAGCATTAGTTAGGTCGGGCACTTAATGTTTGGCGATTAGGCCTGGCTCGCAGTCAGCATTCCAATTCATCCCAAAGGTGGAAGAAAAGGAGGATGGGAAGCGCTGCTAAGGTACACAATAGTAGGTTTTGGTAGACAGAAAGTGCTAAGGTACACAATAGTAGGTTTTGGTAGACAGAAGGTACTAAGGTACACAATAGTAGGTTTTGGTAGACAGAAAGTGCTAAGGTACACAATAGTAGGTTTTGGTAGACAGAAGGTGCTAAGGTACACAATAGTAGGTTTTGGTAGACAGAAGGTGCTAAGGCAATAGTAGGTTTTGGTAGACAGAAGGTGCTAAGGCAATAGTAGGTTTTGGTAGACAGAAGGTGCTAAGGCAATAGTAGGTTTTGGTAGACAGAAGGTGCTAAGGTACACAGTATTAGGTTTTGGTAGACAGAAGGTACTAAGGTACACAATAGTAGGTTTTGTTAGACAGAAGGTGCTAAGGTACACAATAGTAGGTTTTGGTAGACGGAAGGTGCTCTTTGGTCAAATAGCCCTTACACAGACTGGAGGTGTGTTTTGGTTCATTGTCCTGTTGAAAAACAAATGATAGTCCCACTAAGCCCAAACCAGATGGGATGGAGTATCACTGCAGAAGGCTGTGGTAGCCATGCTGGTTAAGTGTGCCTTGAATTCAAAATAAATCAGTGTCACCAGCAAAGCAACCCCACCCCATCACACCTCCTCCATGCTTCATGGTGGGAACTACAAATGTGGAGATCATCCGTTCACCTACTCTGTATTTCACAAAAACACGGTGGTTGGATCCAAAAATCTCAAATTTGGACTCATCAGACCAAAGGACAGATTTCCACTGGTCTAATGTCCATTGCTTGAGTTTCTTGGCCCAGTAAGCCTCTTCTTCTTATTGGTGTCCTTTAGTAGTGGTTTCTTTGCAGTAATTTAACCATGAATTTCCTCTGAACAGTTGATGTTAAGCTCTGTCTGTTTTTTATTTTATTTTTTAATTGAACCTTTATTTACCTAGGCAAGTCAGTTAAGAACAAATTCATATTTACAATGACGGCCTACACTGGCCAAACCTGGATGACGCTGGGCCAATTGTGCGCCGACCAATGGACTCCCAATCACGGCCGGTTGTGATGCAGCCTGGATTCGAACCTCTGCTCTGTTACTTGAACTCTGTGAAGCTTTTATTTGGGCTGCAATTTCTGAGGCTGGTAACTTATCCTCTGCAGCAGATGTCTTCCTTTCCTGTGGCGGTCCTCGTGAAAGCAAGTTTCATCATAGCGCTTGATGGTTTTTGTGTCTGCACTTGAAGAAACGTAATGTCTTAAAGTAATGATGGACTGTTGTTTCTCTTTACTTATTTGAGCTGTTCTTGCCATAATATGGACTTGGTCTTTTACCGAATAGAGCTATCTTCTGTATACCACCCCTACCTTGTCACAACACAACTGATTGGCTCAAACGCAATAAGAATGAAAGAAATTCCACAAATTAACTTTTAACAAGGCACACCTGTTAATTTAAATACATTCCAGATGACTACCTCATGAAGCTGGTTGAGAGAATGCCAAGAGGGTACAAAGCTGTCATCAAGGTAAAGGGTGGCTACTTTGAAGAAACTTAAATATTAAATATATTTTGATTTGTTTAACACTTTTTTGGTTACTACGTGATTCCATATGTGTTATTTCAGAGTTTTGATGTCTTCACTGTTATTCTACAATGTAGAAAATAGTAAAAATAAAGAAAAACCCTGGAATGAGTAGGTGTGTCCAAACTTTTGACTGGTACTGTGCTTTTGAATATATAGTGTATTTTAATAACACCAGATTTGTAAATTGTCTCCTTTATACAACTCACATCTCTTCCTAATTGGTAATTGGCAATAGCAGACATTGCTGACATTCTGATGTCCCACTAGTACAGTGTTTATCCAGTTCTCGTTCCAAAACAGTAAAGGCTCCAGCAGCAGCAGCAGGTGTGTGTGTGTGTGTGTGTGTGTGTGTGTGTGTGTGTGTGTGTGTGTGTGTGTGTGTGTGTGTGTGTGTGTGTGTGTGTGTGTGTGTGTGTGTGTGTGTGTGTGTGTGTGTGCGTGTGTGTTGATCAGAGCAGAGTCTCTTCCTCCTGCCAATACTCCCAGAGTCCTGTTTGATTGGAGTGTTTCTCTGAGAGCATTATAAATACCATGAAGACAGTTGGTTCCCAGAGCTTTATGGCTCCCTGGGTGCCTGTTGTCAAAACCTGCCATCTTGTTGGGAATAAATAGATAATTGGCAGGGAAGAGATCCATATCCCTTCCTACCCCTCCTGTGAGTTGTCCTTCATCATGACTGGGGGGGGGGGGGGGTTATGACACATGTAAGTGCTACTGGGTAAGTGGACTGACTGAACTGTGCGGTTATCAGTCTACATAATGGCAGACAACCCAGTGAAACACAGTGGAGAATGAATTGGGCTGTTGCCTGGTGCTTACACGTTTTGGGAAGAAGAGGAGGGAGACAAAAGAGGGTGTCATTGAGATAAGGTGATGATCAGAGAGAAAGAGGGTGTCATTGAGATAAGGTGACGATCAGAGAGAAAGAGGGTGTCATTGAGATAAGGTGACGATCAGAGAGAAAGAGGGTGTCAGTGAGATACGGTGATGATCAGAGAGAAAGAGGGTGTCAGTGAGATAAGGTGATGATCAGAGATAAAGAGGGTGTCAGTGAGATAAGGTGATGATCAGAGAGAAAGAGGGTGTCCGTGAGATAAGGTGAGGATCAGAGAGAAAGAGGGTGTCATTGAGATACGGTGATGATCAGAGAGAAAGAGGGTGTCAGTGAGATAAGACGAGGATCCGAGAGAAAGAGGGTGTCATTGAGATACGGTGATGATCAGAGAGAAAGAGGGTGTCAGTGAGATAAGACGAGGATCCGAGAGAAAGAGGGGAGAAGGAAGGCAGGTTTACTTTACATGACAAAGTTGTATTATTTGTATGGACGATGGGCACAGAAATGCAGATGTGATTGGCAGTGGTGCTCCAAACCAGACAGTGTAAGGCTGCAGAGTGTACTACTAGAAAGGGCCCAGTGCAGAGTGTACTACTAGAAAGGGCCCAGTGCAGAGTGTACTACTAGAAAGGGCCCAGTGCAGAGTGTACGACTAGAAAGGGCCCAGTGCAGAGTGTACTACTAGAAAGGGCCCAGTGAAGAGTGTACTACTTTAGAAAGGGCCCAGTGCAGAGTGTACTACTAGAAAGGGCCCAGTGCAGAGTGTACTACTAGAAAGGGCCCAGTGCAGAGTGTACTACGAGAAAGGTCCCAGTGCAGAGTGTACTACTAGAAAGGGCCCAGTGCAGAGTGTACTGCTTTAGAAAGGGCCAAGTGCAGAGCGTACTACTTTAGAAAGGGCCCAGTGCAGAGTGTACTGCTTTAGAAAGGGTCCAGTGCAGAGCGGACTACTTTAGAAAGGGCCCAGTGCAGAGCGGACTACTTTAGAAAGGGCCCAGTGCAGAGCGTACTGCTTTAGAAAGGGCCCAGTGCAGAGCGTACTGCTTTAGAAAGGGCCCATTACAGAGCG
>NC_092175.1:34759481-34846981 GCF_045791955.1 Oncorhynchus clarkii lewisi | reverse complement strand
ATAGGAGGGATCTGAAGACATGTCATTGGTTAATAGAAGGATTCTGAAGACATGTCATTGGTTAATAGGAGGATTCTGAAGACATGTCATTGGTTAATAGGAGGATTCTGAAGACATGTCATTGGTTAATAGGAGGGATCTGAAAACATGTAATTGGTTCAATAGGAGGGATCTGAAGACATGTCATTGGTTAATAGGAGGGATCTGAAGACATGTCATTGGTTCAATAAGAGGGATCTGAAGACATGTCATTGGTTCAATAGGAGGGTTCTGAAGACATGTCATTGGACAGTGGAGGGATCTGAAGACATGTCACTGGATAATAGGAGGGATCTGAAGTCATGTCATTGGTTAATAGGAGGGATCTGAAGTAATGTCTTTGGTTAATAGGAGGGATCTGAAGACATGTCATTGGTTAATAGGAGGGATCTGAAGACATGTCATTGGATAGTGGAGGGATCTGAAGACATGTCATTGGTTAATAGGAGGGATATGAAGACATGTCATTGGTTAATAGGAGGGATCTGAAGATATGTCATTGGACAGTGGAGGGATCTGAAGACATGTCATTGGATAGTGGAGGGATCTGAAGTCATGTCATTGGTTAATAGGAGGGATCTGAAGACATGTCATTGGTTAATAGGAGGGATCTGAAGACATGTCATTGGACAGTGGAGGGATCTGAAGACATGTCATTGGTTAATAGGAGGGATCTGAAGTCATGTCATTGGTTAATAGGAGGGATCTGAAGTCATGTCATTGGTTAATAGGATGGATCTGAAGACATGTCATTGGTTAATAGGAGGGATCTGAAGTCATGTCATTGGTTAATAGGAGGGATCTGAAGACATGTCATTGGTTAATAGGAGGGATCTGAAGACATGTCATTGGATAGTGGAGGGATCTGAAGACATGTCATTGGATAATAGGATGGATCTGAAGTCATGTCATTGGTTAATAGGAGGATTCTGAAGACATGTCATTGGTTCAATAGGAGGGATCTGAAGACATGTCATTGGTTAATAGGAGGATTCTGAAGACATGTCATTGGTTAATAGGAGGGATCTGAAGACATGTCATTGGACAGTGGAGGGATCTGAAGACATGTCATTGGTTAATAGGAGGGATCTGAAGTCATGTCATTGGTTAATAGGAGGGATCTGAAGTCATGTCATTGGTTAATAGGAGGGATCTGAAGACATGTCATTGGTTAATAGGAGGGATCTGAAGTCATGTCATTGGTTAATAGGAGGGATCTGAAGACATGTCATTGGTTAATAGGAGGGATCTGAAGACATGTCATTGGATAGTGGAGGGATCTGAAGACATGTCATTGGATAATAGGATGGATCTGAAGTCATGTCATTGGTTAATAGGAGGATTCTGAAGACATGTCATTGGTTCAATAGGAGGGATCTGAAGACATGTCATTGGTTAATAGGAGGATTCTGAAGACATGTCATTGGTTAATAGGAGGGATCTGAAGACATGTCATTGGTTAATAGGAGGATTCTGAAGACATGTCATTGGTTAATAGGAGGATTCTGAAGACATGTCATTGGTTAATAGGAGGATTCTGAAGACATGTCATTGGTTAATAGGAGGGATCTGAAAACATGTAATTGGTTCAATAGGAGGGATCTGAAGACATGTCATTGGTTAATAGGAGGGATCTGAAGACATGTCATTGGTTCAATAGGAGGGATCTTAAGACATGTCATTGGTTCAATAGGAGGGTTCTGAAGACATGTCATTGGACAGTGGAGGGATCTGAAGACATGTCACTGGATAATAGGAGGGATCTGAAGTCATGTCATTGGTTAATAGGAGGGATCTGAAGTCATGTCATTGGTTAATAGGAGGGATCTGAAGACATGTCATTGGTTAATAGGAGGGATCTGAAGAAATCTCATTCGATAATAGGAGGGATCTGAAGTCATGTCAATGGTTAATAGGAGGGATCTGAAGACATGTCATTGGTTAATAGGAGGGATCTGAAGACATGTCATTGGACAGTGGAGGGATCTGAAGACATGTCATTGGATAATAGGAGGGATCTGAAGACATGTCATTGGTTAATAGGAGGGATCTGAAGTCATGTCATTGGTCAATAGGAGGGATCTGAAGACATGTCATTGGTTAATAGGAGGGATCTGAAGACATGTCATTGGATAGTGGAGGGATCTGAAGTCATGTCATTGGTTAATAGGAGGGATCTGAAGTCATGTCATTGGTTCAATAGGAGGGTTCTGAAGTCATGTCATTGGTTCAATAGGAGGGTTCTGAAATCATGTCATTGGTTCAATAGGAGGATTCTGAAGTCATGTCATTGGTTCAATAGGAGGATTCTGAAGTCATGTCATTGGTTCAATAGGAGGATTCTGAAGTCATGTCATTGGTTCAATGGGAGGGTTCTGAATTCATGTCATTGGTTCAACAAGGTCCTCCCAGTCAAGTGTGGTGATTGCATTTCACCTCATGTCAGTCGTTGTTTCTCACCTCTCTCATGCTACAGCACAGTCAGGGTGAACGCTGTTCATGTTCTTCAGGTGGGCCTGTTGGGGACACACACATCGTATGCACAGAGAACACTGTAGGTGGCACACACACCCTGCATCATTACTTATGCACATTACAGTGACCTGATACAGAACCAGGGCACTTTGTAAATGTCACGGACCAGCCCTCTCCCCCTCTTTGCCCACAGAATAAAATGAATTGAATTGTGTGCTATCAGCAGCAGCAGCAAGATAAATCTGTCGCTTTAAAAGAAAGTAGCAATTAGGTGTGGAAAGCCTAGTGGAGGGAGAGAGAGAATGAGAGAGAGAGGGAGAGAGAGAGAGAGAGAGAGAGAGAGAGAGAGAGAGAGAGAGATAGAGAGAGAGGGAGGGAGGGAGGGTACGGGGCTGCTTTTAGGAGTAACCCCCAGCCCTTTCCTAATATATGGGACCAGAGAGGCTATGTGACAGGGGAGCAGGTGAGCTGTTTATCATCAATAGAGGGGATGGGGAGGAGGGCAGGGGGAGATGGAGCCTCTGACCAGGTCCATTACATAGACCAAAGATTGGAACTGAGGCTCTGTTGCCAGATGCTATTTCTGAACTCTTCATATCTTCCCTCTGATTCTACAGTTTATCTAACGATTCACCTCACACCACTCTCACAGTCCTTCCTCTCTCCTTTCCCCTATTCTCTCCCTAAATCTCTCTATATCTGTCTCTCTCCACAAACACACATACACTACCGGTCAAAAGTTTGGGCTCACTTAGAAATGTCCTTCTTTTTGAAAGAAAAGCTCATTTTTTGTCCATTAAAATAACATCAAATTGATCAGAAGTACAGTGTAGACATTGGTAATGTTGTAAATGACTATTGTAGCTGGAAACAGCAGATTTTTAATGGAATATCTACATAGGCGTACAGCGGCCCATTATCAGCAACCATCCCTCCTGTATTCCAATGGCACGTTGTGTTAGCTAATCCAAGTGTATCATTTTAAAAGGCTAATTGATCATTAGAAAACCCTTTTGCATTTATGTTAGCACAGCTGAAAACTGTTGTTCTGATTAAAGAAGCATTAAAACGGTCCTTCTTTAGACTAGTTGAGTATCTGGAGCATCAGCATTTGTGGGTTTGATTACAAGCTCAAAATGGCCAGACACAAATAACTTTCTTCTGAAACTCGTCAGTCTATTCTTGTTCTGAGAAATGAAGAATATTCTATGCGAGAAATTGCCAAGAAACTGAAGATCTCGTACAACGAAGTGTACTACTCCCTTCACAGAACAGCACCAACTGTCTCTAACCAGAATAGAAAGAGGAGTGGGAGGCCCCGGGTCACAACTGAGCAAGTGGACAAGTACATTAGAGTGTCTAGTTTGAGAAACAGATGCCTCACAAGTCTTCAACTGGCAGCTTCATTAAATTGTACCCGCAAAACACCAGTCTCAACGTCAACAGTGAAGAGGCGACTCCGGTTGAGGACTTGTGAGGAGTCTGTTTCTCAAACTAGGCACAAGGAAATTTTGGAGTGACCCTAAACTTTTTAACGGTAGTGTATACACACACACACACACTCTCTCCTCTTCATACTGTATCTGTGTGACCTTGATCTGCCAGCAACTTTCAGTCAGTACCAAAAAATTAATTACAGACTGTCAAACTGCTGGGGGAGGAATTATTCTTCAAATTTTCCCACCTCTCTTTCTCTCTCTCTCTCATTATCTATTTATATCTCTCTTTGTCTCTCTACCTCTACCTCTACCTCTCTCTCTCTCTCTCTCTCTCTCTCTCTCTCTCTCTCTCTCTCTCTCTCTCTCTCTCTCTCTCTCTCTCTCTCTCTCTCATTCCCTCTATTTACTTGAATGCCCTTTCCAGTACAGGGGGAAATGTATTGCTTGTAGGACAGGTGGGATATGGACAATGGGCAGCATGGAGTGCAGGGTTATCTGGCCAGCCTGTGAGCGCAGCGGGGAGATCGATGTGACCCGTGATACACTGTCATCACAATTCCCACCCTGGCTGTCCTATTTGTCTTGCGCTGGGAAGCTGGGATGGCTGGTGTCATCTCAGAGCCAGATTATCTGGGTGAATCATAGCTCCAGACACTCTCAGGGTTCTGTCTATTTACCCCTGTCGTTCCCTCTGTGGGTGGGGGAGGGATGGAAGGAGAGGAGAGGGGGAGGGATGGAAGGAGAGGAGGGGGAGAGAGGAGATGGGGGATGGAGGGATGGGAGGAGAGGAGGGGGAGGGGGGATGGGAGGAGAGGAGAGGAGGGGGAGTAGAGGAGATGGGGGATGGGGGATGGAGGGATGGGAGGAGAGGAGGGGGAGGGGGGATGGGAGGAGATGGGTGGGAGGAAAGTGAGAGAAGGCTTTGGGAAGGTAAAATACAATGCTCCTTGCTTTTCGGGTAGCTGTCTCCGTGGTGATACTGCTCTGATCTGGGTTTTTCACTCTGCTGCGTATAGATGAACCACTCTTCAGAGAGAGGCTGTACAGGACATACAGTCAGTCTCTCAGCCTGGTTATTCTGCTGCGTATAGATGAACCACTCTTCAGAGAGAGGCTGTACAGGGCACGCAGTCAGTCCCTCAGCCTGGTCATTCTGCTGCGTATAGATGAACCACTCTTCAGAGAGAGGCTGTACAGGACATACAGTCAGTCCCTCAGCCTGGTCATTCTGCTGCGTATAGATGAACCACTCTTCAGAGAGAGGCTGTACAGAGCATGCAGTCAGTCCCTCAGCCTGGTCATTCTGCTGTGTATAGATGAACCACTCTTCAGAGAGAGGCTGTACAGGGCACGCAGTCAGTCCCTCAGCCTGGTCATTCTGCTGCGTATAGATGAACCACTCTTCAGAGAGAGGCTGTACAGGACATACAGTCAGTCCCTCAGCCTCGTCATTCTGCTGCGTATAGATGAACCTCTCTTCAGAGAGAGGCTGTACAGGACATACAGTCAGTACCTCAGCCTGGTCATTCTGCTGCTTCCACTGTCTACCATTAACAATGCTTTCAGCTTCATTCAACTGTTCATATGTCCCTGTGAATGTGATGGAATGTGTGTTTGTGCATCAGTTTTATTTTAACAGCCCCATTACGTGTGATAAAGCTGGTTGTAAAACCAAGGTCTATTGTGTGTTGTGTTAAGCAGAAGAAGGGCAGCTGGCCCTGCCCATGATGAAGCCAGGCTTTGAGAAGATGGCCCTGGGTGGACAGACCCTGCCTCCAGGCTTCCCTGCGCCCTTCCTCTTCGCCGACGGACTCAACTCTGTGGAGACTCTGCTCACCAACATCCAGGTGGAGACACAGTCTTTGTGTTTTGGAATATTGGCACTGGTGTGAGTGGGTGCTGCTGTAGGGTGTGTGTGTGTGTGTGTGTGTGTGTGTGTGTGTGTGTGTGTGTGTGTGTGTGTGTGTGTGTGTGTGTGTGTGTGTGTGTGTGTGTGTGTGTGTGTGTGTGTGTGTGTGTGTGTGTGTGTGTTATGGTGCTCTAGTTGTTAACCCTGGGGTTAAAGGTTAAAGTGCTGTGCTCTTCTCTGTGTCCCTCGGGCGGCGCAGGGTCTGCTGAAGGTAGCCGTGGACAACACCCGTGTGCAGGAGAAACATGTTCAGCAGCAGAGGAAGGAGCTTAAGATGGAGCTCTACAGAGAGAGAGAGATGAGAGAGAGTCTGGAGAGACAGCTCTCCTCCGAACTGCACAGCCGAGGTAGGAAAGAGGGAGAGGAAGTGTGTGTGCGTGTGCGTGCGCGTGCTCGTGTGTGTGTGTGTGTGTGTGTGTCTGACTGAATGAGAGACAGACAGACAGACAGACGGCGAGGAAAGTGTGTGTGTACAGTATATGTGAGAGAGATCTGGCAGTGTGAATGAATAAACCAGTGGAGGCTGGTGAGTGGAGGACGGCTCACAATAATGGCTAGAATGGAGCGAATGGAATGGCATCAACCACATGGAAAACATGTGTTTGATGTATTGGATACCATTCCACTAATTCCACTCCAGCCATTTACCACAAACCCGTCATCCCCAATTATGGTTTATAATATTTATTTATTTAACTTATATTTAACTAGGCAAGTCAGTTAAGAACAAATTCTTATTTACAATGACGGCCTACCCAGGCCAAACCCAGACAACGCTGGGCCAACTGACTCCCAATCACGGCCGGATGTGATGCAGCCTGGATGTGCCACAAGCCTCTTGTGGAATACACGCATACAGTACATACAAATCCTGCCAAAGGAAAATGTGCATCTTTACTGGGCTTGGCACACATCGTGGTGGATTTAGATAGGACTTGTGCATCTTTACTGGGCTTGGCACACATCGTGGTGGATTTAGATAGGACTTGTGCATCTTTACTGGGCTTGGCACACATCGTGGTGGATTTACATTGGACTTGTGCATCTTTACTGGGCTTGGCACACATCGTGGTGGACTTAGATAGGACTTGTGCATCTTTACTGGGCTTGGCACACATCGTGGTAGATTTAGATAGGACTTGTGCATCTTTACTGGGCTTGGCACACATCGTGGTGGATTTACATTGGACTTGTGCATCTTTACTGGGCTTGGCACACATCGTGGTGGATTTACATTGGACTTGTGCATCTTTACTGGGCTTGGCACACATCGTGGTGGACTTAGATAGGACTTGTGCATCTTTACTGGGCTTGGCACACATCGTGGTGGACTTAGATAGGACTTGTGCATCTTTACTGGGCTTGGCACACATCGTGGTGGATTTAGATAGGACTTGTGCATCTTTACTGGGCTTGGCACACATCATGGTGGATTTAGATAGGACTTGTGCATCTTTACTGGGCTTGGCACACATCGTGGTGGACTTAGATAGGACTTGTGCATCTTTACTGGGCTTGGCACACATCGTGGTGGACTTAGATAGGACTTGTGCATCTTTACTGGGCTTGGCACACATCGTGGTGGACTTAGATAGGACTTGTGCATCTTTACTGGGCTTGGCACACATCGTGGTGGATTTAGATAGGACTTGTGCATCTTTACTGGGCTTGGCACACATCGTGGTGGATTTAGATAGGACTTGTGCATCTTTACTGGGCTTGGCACACATCGTGGTGGACTTAGATAGGACTTGTGCATCTTTACTGGGCTTGGCACACATCGTGGTGGATTTAGATAGGACTTGTGCATCTTTACTGGGCTTGGCACACATCGTGGTGGATTTAGATAGGACTTGTGCATCTTTACTGGGCTTGGCACACATCGTGGTGGATTTAGATAGGACTTGTGCATCTTTACTGGGCTTGGCACACATCGTGGTGGATTTAGATAGGACTTGTGCATCTTTACTGGGCTTGGCACACATCGTGGTGGATTTAGATAGGACTTGTGCATCTTTACTGGGCTTGGCACACATCGTGGTGGACTTAGATAGGACTTGTGCATCTTTACTGGGCTAGGCACACATCGTGGTGGACTTACATTGGACTTGTGCATCTTTACTGGGCTTGGCACACATCGTGGTGGACTTACATTGGACTTGTGCATCTTTACTGGGCTTGGCACACATCGTGGTGGATTTAGATAGGACTTGTGCATCTTTACTGGGCTTGGCACACATCGTGGTGGATTTAGATAGGACTTGTGCATCTTTACTGGGCTTGGCACACATCGTGGTGGATTTAGATAGGACTGTGCATCTTTACTGGGCTTGGCACACATCGTGGTGGACTTAGATAGGACTTGTGCATCTTTACTGGGCTTGGCACACATCGTGGTGGACTTACATTGGACTTGTGCATCTTTACTGGGCTTGGCACACATCGTGGTGGATTTACATTGGACTTGTGCATCTTTACTGGGCTTGGCACACATCGTGGTGGACTTACATTGGACTTGTGCATCTTTACTGGGCTTGGCACACATCGTGGTGGATTTACATTGGACTTGTGCATCTTTACTGGGCTTGGCACACATCGTGGTGGATTTAGATAGGACTTGTGCATATTTACTGGGCTTGGCACACATCGTGGTGGATTTAGATAGGACTTGTGCATCTTTACTGGGCTTGGCACACATCGTGGTGGATTTAGATAGGACTTGTGCATCTTTACTGGGCTTGGCACACATCGTGGTGGACTTAGATAGGACTTGTGCATCTTTACTGGGCTTGGCACACATCGTGGTGGATTTAGATAGGACTTGTGCATCTTTACTGGGCTTGGCACACATCGTGGTGGATTTAGATAGGACTTGTGCATCTTTACTGGGCTTGGCACACATCGTGGTGGATTTAGATAGGACTTGTGCATCTTTACTGGGCTTGGCACACATCGTGGTGGATTTAGATAGGACTTGTGCATCTTTACTGGGCTTGGCACACATCGTGGTGGACTTAGATAGGACTTGTGCATCTTTACTGGGCTTGGCACACATCGTGGTGGATTTAGATAGGACTTGTGCATCTTTACTGGGCTTGGCACACATCGTGGTGGATTTAGATAGGATTTGTGCATCTTTACTGGGCTTGGCACACATCGTGGTGGATTTAGATAGGACTTGTGCATCTTTACTGGGCTTGGCACACATCGTGGTGGATTTAGATAGGACTTGTGCATCTTTACTGGGCTTGGCACACATCGTGGTGGACTTAGATAGGACTTGTGCATCTTTACTGGGCTTGGCACACATCGTGGTGGATTTAGATAGTACTTGTGCATCTTTACTGGGCTTGGCACACATCGTGGTGGATTTAGATAGGACTTGTGCATCTTTACTGGGCTTGGCACACATCGTGGTGGATTTAGATAGGACTTGTGCATCTTTACTGGGCTTGGCACACATCGTGGTGGACTTAGATAGGACTTGTGCATCTTTACTGGGCTTGGCACACATCGTGGTGGATTTAGATAGGACTTGTGCATCTTTACTGGGCTTGGCACACATCGTGGTGGATTTAGATAGGACTTGTGCATCTTTACTGGGCTTGGCACACATCGTGGTGGATTTACATTGGACTTGTGCATCTTTACTGGGCTTGGCACACATCGTGGTGGATTTAGATAGGACTTGTGCATCTTTACTGGGCTTGGCACACATCGTGGTGGACTTAGATAGGACTTGTGCATCTTTACTGGGCTTGGCACACATCGTGGTGGATTTAGATAGGACTTGTGCATCTTTACTGGGCTTGGCACACATCGTGGTGGATTTAGATAGGACTTGTGCATCTTTACTGGGCTTGGCACACATCGTGGTGGATTTACATTGGACTTGTGCATCTTTACTGGGCTTGGCACACATCGTGGTGGATTTACATTGGACTTGTGCATCTTCAGCCACAGCCAAGAAATGAAGGCAATTAGTCGCCTCGGTAACAACTCCAACAATATTTACAGACACTTTGAATGTCTATTAGTCATGACTGTTATCACATTGCTTTTTATTAAAATGTATCTTTTAATGGAGAGGCAGTAAAGCTGTGTGTAATTAGAGGTGTTATCAGCTCTGGGTTAGACAGGGCAGAGTGCACAGGAGGTTGGTGGCACATTAATTGGGGAGGACGGGATCTTGGCAATGGATGGAGTGGAATAGGTGGAACGGTATCAAATACTTCAAACACATGGTTTCCATGGTTTCCATGTGTTGAATGCCATTTCATTCACTCCATTTCAGCCATTATTATGAGCCGTCCTCCCCTCACCAGCCTCCACTGACAGAGTGGGTGCTGCTGCATGGTGCTGTTGGAATCCTCTTTACTGTGAACATGCTTTTTATTGGGCTGTTAATATGGGGAGAATGGGCACCCTTAAGAGCTTCAAACTGGAGATGGGCTGGGGAGGTGCAGCTGGTCTGGGCTGGGATAGGGGGATGCAGCTGGACTGGGTTACCGGTTCTAGTACTGGGTCTAGGGGACATCACTAGAGATTCACAGATACAAAGGGTTTTCTCAGTTTGCCTCAGTTGAGGTGAGCTTGTCAACTCATTGGCTCTCTCCTCCTCTCCATCCCTCTGTCCCTGTGTAGCCACCATCCAGAAGCGTCTGAAAAAGGAGAAGAAGGCTAAGAGGAAACTGCAGGAGGCTCTGGAGTTTGAGTTCAAGCGCCGTGAGCAGGTGGAGCAGGCCCTCAAAACAGTCACCTCCCCAGAGAACCTCCGTATGAGTCTCAACGGTAAGCCTCCATGCTCTCTAAACTCCTCCTCTTTACCTTTCCCCTCTCCTCCTCCTCCTTCTCCTCTTTACCTTTCCCTCTCCTCCTCCTCTTTACCTTTCCCTCTCCTCCTCCTCCTCTTTACCTTTCTCCTCTCCTCCTCCTCCTCCTCCTCTTTACCTTTCCCCTCTCCTCCTCCTCCTTCTCTTTACCTTTCCCCTCTCCTCCTCCTCCTTCTCCTCTTTACCTTTCCCTCTCCTCCTCCTCCTCCTCCTCTTTACCTTTCCCTCTCCTCCTCCTCCTCTTTACCTTTCCCTCTCCTCCTCCTCATCTTACCTTTCCCTCTCCTCATCCTCCTCTTTACCTTTCCCTCTCCTCCTCCTCATCTTTACCTTTCCCTCTCCTCCTCCTCCTCCTCATCTTTACCTTTCCCTCTCCTCCTTCTCCTCTTTATCTTTCCCTCTCCTCCTCCTCCTCTTTACCGTTCCCTCTCCTCCTCCTCCTCCTCCTCCTCCTCTTTATCTTCCCCCTCTCCTCCTCCTCTTTACCTTTCCCCTCTCCTCCTCCTCCTCTTTACCTTTCCCTCTCCTCCTCCTCATCTTTACCTTTCCCCTCTACTCCTTCTCCTCTTTACCTTTCTCCTCTCCTCCTCCTCCTCGTTACCTTCCCCCTCTCCTCCTCCTCCTCTTTACCTTTCCCCTCTCCTTCTCCTCTTTACCTTTCCCCTCTCCTCCTCCTCCTCCTCTTTACCTTCCCCCTCTCCTCCTCCTCCTCTTTACCTTCCCCTCTCCTCCTCCTCCTCTTTACCTTCCCCCTCTCCTCCTCCTCCTCTTTACCTTTCCCTCTCCTCCTCCTCATCTTTACCTTCCCCCTCTCCTCCTTCTCCTCTTTACCTTTCCCCTCTCCTCCTCCTCCTCGTTACCTTCCCCCTCTCCTCCTCCTCCTCTTTACCTTTCCCCTCTCTTTCTGCTCTTTACCTTTCCCCTCTCCTTCTGCTCTTTACCTTTCCCCTCTCCTCCTCCTCCTCTTTACCTTCCCCCTCTCCTTCTCCTCCTCTTTACCTTTCCCCTCTCCTCCTCCTCTTTACCTTCCCCCTCTCCTCCTCCTCCTCTTTACCTTTCCCTCTCCTACTCCTCCTCTTTAATTTTCCTTCTCCTCCTCCTCCTCCTCTTTACCTTTCCCTCTCCTCCCCCTCCTCTTTACCTTTCCCCTCTCCTCCACCACCTCTTTACCTTTCCCTCTCCTCCTCCTCCTCCTCTTTACCTTTCCCCTCTCCTCCTCCTCCTCTTTACCTTTCCCTCTCCTCCTCCTCCTCTTTACATTTCCCCTCTCCTCCTCCTCCTCTTTACCTTTCCCTCTCCTCCTCCTCCTCTTTACATTTCCCCTCTCCTCCTCCTTCTCGTTACCTTTCCCTCTCCTCCTTCTCCTGTTTACCTTTTCACCGTCTCCTCCTCCTCCTCTTTACATTTCCCCTCTCCTTCTCCTCTTTACCTTTCCCCTCTCCTCCTCCTCCTCCTCCTCTTTACCTTTCCCCTCTCCTCCTTCTCCTCTTTACCATTCCCCTCTCCTCCTCCTCCTCATTACCTTTCCCTCTCCTCCTTCTCTTGTTTACCTTTTCACCCTCTCCTCCGCCTCCTCTTTACATTTTCCCTCTCCTTCTCCTCTTTACCGTTCCCCTCTCCTCCTCCTCCTCTTTACCTTTCCCCTCTCCTTCTCCTCTTTACCTTTCCCCTCTCCTCCTCCTCCACTTTACCTTCCCCCTCTCCTTCTCCTCCTCTTTACCTTTCCCCTCTCCTCCTCCTCCTCTTTACCTTCCCCCTCTCCTTCTCCTCCTCTTTACCTTTCCCCTCTCCTCCTCCTCCTCCTCCTCCTCCTCTTTACCTTCCCCCTCTCCTCCGCCTCCTCTTTACCTTTCCCTCTCCCACTCCTCTTTAATTTTCCCTGTCCTCCTCCTCCTCCTCCTCTTTACCTTTCCCTCTCCTCATCCTCCTCTTTACCTTCCCCCTCTCCTCCTCCCCCTTCTTACCTTTCCCTCTCCTACTCCTCCTCTTTAATTGTCCCTCTTCTCCTTCTCCTCTTTACATTTCCCTCTCCTCCTCCTCCTCTTTACCTTTCCCCTCTCCTCCTCCTCTTTACCTTTCCCCTCTCCTACTCTTTACCTTCCCCCTCTCCTCCTTCTCCTCTTTACCTTTCCCCTCTCCTCCTCCTTCTCTTCTTTACCTTTACCCTGTCCTCCTCCTCTTTACCTTTCCCCTCTCCTCCTCCTCCTCCTCTTACCTTTCCCCTCTCCTCCTCCTTCTCTTTACCTTCCCCTCTCCTCCTCTTCCTCTTTACCTTAGCCTCTCCTCCTCCTCCTCCTCTTTACCTTTCCCTCTCCTCCTCCTCATCTTTACCTTTCCCCTCTCCTCCTCCTCCTCCTCTTTACCTTCCCCCTCTCCTCCTCCTCTTTACCTTTCCCCTCTCCTCCTCTTTACCTTTCCCCCTCTCCTCCTTCTCCTCTTTACCTTTCCCTCTCCTGCGCCTTACCTTTCCCCTCTCCTCCTCTTTACCTTTTTCCCCTCTCCTCCTCCTCTTTACCTTTCCCCTCTCTTCCTCTTTACCTTTCCCTCTCCCACTCCTCTTTAATTTTCCCTGTCCTCCTCCTCCTCCTCCTCTTTACCTTTCCCTCTCCTCATCCTCCTCTTTACCTTCCCCCTCTCCTCCTCCCCCTTCTTACCTTTCCCTCTCCTACTCCTCCTCTTTAATTGTCCCTCTCCTCCTCCTCCTCCTCTTTACCTTTCCCTCTCCTCCTCCTCCTCTTTACCTTTCCCCTCTCCTCCTCCTCCGCTTTACCTTTCCCCCTCCCCCGCCTCCTCTTTACCTTTCCCTTCTCCTCCTCCTCCTCTTTACCTTCCCCTCTCCTCCTCCTCCTCTTTACCTTTCCGTCTCCTCCTCCTCCTCTTTACCTTTCCTTCTCCTCCTCCTCCTCTTCACCTTTCCCCTCTCCTCCTCCTTCTGGTTTCCTTTTCCCAATCCTCCTTCTCCTGTTTACCTTTTCACCCTCTCCTCCTCCTCCTCTTTACCTTCCCCCTCTCCCCCTCCTCTTTACCTTTCCCCTCTTCTCCTCCTCCTCTTTACCTTTCCCCTCTCCTCCTCCTCCTCTTTACCTTTCCCTCTCCTCCTCCTCCTCTTTACCTTTCTCCTCTCCTTCTCCTCTTTACCTTTCCCACTCCTCCTCCTCCTCTTTACCTTTCCCCTCTCCTACTCTTTACCTTTCCCCCTCTCCTCCTTCTCCTCTTTACCTTTCCCCTCTCCTCCTCCTTCTCCTCTTTACCTTTACCCTGTCCTCCTCCTCTTTACCTTTCCCCTCTCCTCCTCCTCCTCCTCTTACCTTTCCCCTCTCCTCCTCCTTCTCTTTACCTTCCCCTCTCCTCCTCTTCCTCTTTACCTTAGCCTCTCCTCCTCCTCCTCCTCTTTACCTTTCCCTCTCCTCCTCCTCATCTTTACCTTTCCCCTCTCCTCCTCCTCCTCTTTACCTTCCCCCTCTCCTCCTCCTAATTAGCTTTCCCCTCTCCTCCTCTTTACCTTTCCCCCTCTCCTCCTTCTCCTCTTTACCTTTCCCCTCTCCTCCGCCTTACCTTTCCCCTCTCCTCCTCTTTACCTTTTCCCCTCTCCTCCTCCTCTTTACCTTTCCCCTCTCTTCCTCTTTACCTTTCCCCCTCTCCTCCTTCTCCTCTTTACCTCCCCCCTCTCCTCCTCCTCTTTACCTTTCCCCTATCCTCCTCTTTACCTTTCCCCCTCTCTTCCTTCTCCTCTTTACCTCCCCCCTCTCCTCCTCCTCTTTACCTTTCCCCTCTCCTCCTCCTCCTCTTTACCTTTCCCCTCTCCTCCTCCTCCTCTTTACCTTCCCCCTCTCCTCTCCTCTTTACATTTCCCCTCTCCTCCTCTTTACCTTTCCCCCTCTCCTCCTTCTCCTCTTTACCTCCCCCTCTCCTCCTCCTCCTCTTTACCTTTCCCTCTCCTCCTCCTCCTCCTCTTTACCTTTCCCCTGTCCTCCTCCTCTTTACATTTCCCCTCTCCTCCTCCTTCTCGTTACCTTTCCCTCTCCTCCTTCTCCTGTTTACCTTTTCACCCTCTCCTCCTCCTCCTCTTTACATTTCCCCTCTCCTTCTCCTCTTTACCTTTCCCCTCTCCTCCTCCTCCTCCTCCTCTTTACCTTTCCCCTCTCCTCCTTCTCCTCTTTACCATTCCCCTCTCCTCCTCCTCCTCATTACCTTTCCCTCTCCTCCTTCTCTTGTTTACCTTTTCACCCTCTCCTCCGCCTCCTCTTTACATTTTCCCTCTCCTTCTCCTCTTTACCTTTCCCCTCTCCTCCTCCTCCTCCTCCTCTTTACCTTTCCCCTCTCCTCCTTCTCCTCTTTACCGTTCCCCTCTCCTCCTCCTCCTCTTTAACTTTCCCCTCTCCTTCTCCTCTTTACCTTTCCCCTCTCCTCCTCCTCCTCTTTACCTTCCCCCTCTCCTTCTCCTCCTCTTTACCTTTCCCCTCTCCTCCCCCTCCTCTTTACCTTCCCCCTCTCCTTCTCCTCCTCTTTACCTTTCCCCTCTCCTCCTCCTCCTCCTCCTCTTTACCTTCCCCCTCTCCTCCGCCTCCTCTTTACCTTTCCCTCTCCCACTCCTCTTTAATTTTCCCTGTCCTCCTCCTCATCCTCCTCTTTACCTTTCCCTCTCCTCCTCCTCCTCTTTACCTTCCCCCTCTCCTCCTCCCCCTCTTTACCTTTCCCTCTCCTACTCCTCCTCTTTAATTGTCCCTCTCCTCCTCCTCCTCCTCTTTACCTTTCCCTCTCCTCCTCCTCCTCTTTACCTTTCCCCTCTCCTCCTCCTCTTTACCTTTCCCTCTCCTCCGCCTCCTCTTTACCTTTCCCCTCTCCTCCTCCTCCTCTTTACCTTCCCCCTCTCCTCCTCCTCCTCTTTAACTTTCCGTCTCCTCCTCCTCCTCTTTACCTTTCCTTCTCCTCCTCCTCCTCTTCACCTTTCCCCTCTCCTCCTCCTTCTGGTTTCCTTTTCCCAATCCTCCTTCTCCTGTTTACCTTTTCACCCTCTCCTCCTCCTCCTCTTTACCTTTCCCCTCTCCTCCTCCTCTTTACCTTTCCCCTCTTCTCCTCCTCCTCTTTACCTTCCCCCTCTCCTCCTCCTCCTCTTTACCTTTCCCTCTCCTCCTCCTCCTCTTTACCTTTCTCCTCTCCTTCTCCTCTTTACATTTCCCTCTCCTCCTCCTCCTCTTTACCTTTCCCCTCTCCTCCTCCTCTTTACCTTTCCCCTCTCCTACTCTTTACCTTCCCCCTCTCCTCCTTCTCCTCTTTACCTTTCCCCTCTCCTCCTCCTTCTCTTCTTTACCTTTACCCTGTCCTCCTCCTCTTTACCTTTCCCCTCTCCTCCTCCTCCTCCTCTTACCTTTCCCCTCTCCTCCTCCTTCTCTTTACCTTCCCCTCTCCTCCTCTTCCTCTTTACCTTAGCCTCTCCTCCTCCTCCTCCTCTTTACCTTTCCCTCTCCTCCTCCTCATCTTTACCTTTCCCCTCTCCTCCTCCTCCTCCTCTTTACCTTCCCCCTCTCCTCCTCCTCTTTACCTTTCCCCTCTCCTCCTCTTTACCTTTCCCCCTCTCCTCCTTCTCCTCTTTACCTTTCCCTCTCCTGCGCCTTACCTTTCCCCTCTCCTCCTCTTTACCTTTTTCCCCTCTCCTCCTCCTCTTTACCTTTCCCCCTCTCCTCCTTCTCCTCTTTACCTCCCCCCTCTCCTCCTCCTCTTTACCTTTCCCCTCTCCTCCTCTTTACCTTTCCCCCTCTCTTCCTTCTCCTCTTTACCTCCCCCCTCTCCTCCTCCTCTTTACCTTTCCCCTCTCCTCCTCCTCCTCTTTACCTTTCCCCTCTCCTCCTCCTCCTCTTTACCTTCCCCCTCTCCTCTCCTCTTTACCTTTCCCCTCTCCTCCTCTTTACCTTTCCCCCTCTCCTCCTTCTCCTCTTTACCTCGCCCTCTCCTCCTCCTCCTCTTTACCTTTCCCTCTCCTCCTCCTCCTCCTCTTTACCTTTCCCCTGTCCTCCTCCTCTTTACCTTTCCCCTCTACGCCTCTTCATCTTTACCTTTCCCCTCTCCTCCTCCTCCTCATCTTTACCTTTCCCCTCTCCTCCTTCTCCTCTTTACCTTTCTCCTCTCCTCCTCCTCCTCGTTACCTTCCCCCTCTCCTCCGTCTCCTCTTTACCTTTCCCCTCTCCTTCTCCTCTTCACCTTTCCCCTCTCCTCCTCCACCTCTTTACCTTCCTCCTCTCCTTCTTCTCCTCTTTACTTTTCCCCTCTCCTCCTCCTTCTCTTCACCTTTCCCTCTCCTACTCCTCCTCTTTAATTTTCCCTCTCCTCCTCCTCCTCCTCCTCCTCTTTACCTTTCCCTCTCCTCCTCCTCCTCTTTACCTTTCCCTCTCCTCCTCCTCTTCTTTACCTTTCCCCTCTCCTTCTCCTCCTCTTTACCTTTCCCTCTCCTCCTCCTCCTCTTTACCTTTCCGTCTTCTCCTCCTCCTCTTTGCCTTTCCCTCTCCTCCTCCTCTTTACATTTCCCCCTTTCCTCCTCCTCATCTTTTCCTTTTCCCCACTCCCCCTCCTCCTCTTTACCTTTCCCCCTCTCCTCCTTCTCCTCTTTACCTTTCCCTCGCCTCCTTCTTCTCTTTTCCTTTCCCTCTCCTCCTCCTCCTCTTTACCTTCCCCCCTCTCCTCCTCTTCAACTCTTCTCGTCTCCTCTGTACTCCCCTCTCCTCCTCTTCTTCAACTCTCCTGCTCTCCTCTCCTCCTCATCTTCAACTCTCCTCCTCTCCTCAGCTCCTCATCTTCAACTCTCTTCCTGTCCTCTCCTCTTCATCTTCAACTCTCCTCCTCTCCTCTCCTCCTCATCTTCAACTCTCCTCCTCTCCTCTCCTCTCCTCCTCATCTTCAACTCTCCTCTTCTCCTCATCTTCAACTCTCCTCCTCTCCTCTCCTCCTCATCTTCAACTCTCTCCTCTCCTCTCCTCCTCCTCCTCTTTACCTTTCCCCCTCTCCTCCTCTTCAACTCTTCTCCTCTCCTCTGTACTCCCCTCTCCTCCTCTTCTTCAACTCTCCTCCTCTCCTCTCCTCCTCATCTTCAACTCTCCTCCTCTCCTCAGCTCCTCATCTTCAACTCTCTTCCTGTCCTCTCCTCCTCATCTTCAACTCTCCTCCTCTCCTCTCCTCCTCATCTTCAACTCTCCTCCTCTCCTCTCCTCCTCATCTTCAACTCTCCTCTTCTCCTCATCTTCAACTCTCCTCTTCTCCTCATCTTCAACTCTCCTCCTCTCCTCTCCTCTCCTCTCCTCTCCTCTCCTCTCCTCTCCTCTCCTCTCCTTTCCTCTCCTCTCCTCTCCTCTCCTCTCCTCTCCTTCTCATCTTCAACTCTCCTCCTCATCTTCAACTCTCCTCCCCTCCTTTCCTCCTCATCTTCAACTCTCCTCCCCCCCTTTCCTCCTCATCTTCAACTCTCCTCCTCTCCTCTCCTCCTCATCTTCAACTCTCCTCCTCTCCTCTCTTCCTCATCTTCAACTCTCCTCCTCTCCTCTCCTCCTCAACTTCAACTCTCCTCCTCTCCTCCTCATCTTCAACTCTCCTCCTCCCCTCCACTCCTCCATATTTATTTTATTATATTTTTCCTTTCTTTCTCATCCTATTATCTTTCACTGCTCTTTCCATCTCTCTCTCTCTCTCCCTCTCTCTCTCTCTCTCTCATTGCCCCACCTCTTTTTATATTTGTCTTCCTCATTCTTCTCTGTGAAAGCATCACAGATATTTAGTTTCATGTCATCAGTGCAGCGGTCCTAGCCGTTATTACTTCCAGTGCATTAGCATTGTTACCCTGAGAGGAAATGGATACAGATACTTATCGTAAACACTGTCAATTCAAACACTTAAAACGGTAAATTGTTTCGATAGCTTCCTCATTTTCGGTTGTTTATTTCTGAATATCTTACCAGGAGTACAGAAGGAAAAAAAGAGCGATATATATAATGTAAACATTTCAGTGGGCAGAGTAATTATTTCCAACGCTGATTAAACATCAATTTATTCAAAAAAATGCATTGGGTTTCCTTTTATCTGACGTTGTAGGGACTAATACATTATTGTGTGAGCTATCTGGCCACTTCTCTTAATATTTGCAGACTAAATCTAGCTAAATCCAACCCCTATTTCTGTACGATCACAGATAGCAACCCCCCCTACTTGAAACATAATTTGTCTCTTGGACCGAATTTCTTCTCCACCTGATATATGTGGGTCCTGCAGAGATGATCTGGATAGAGAGGGAAGACGTAGTAGTCTTGGTCTAATGGCTGTGTTCCATTTCAGAGGCAGTGATACCGGAGGTTGAGCCAGAGCATAACAGCAGCCAGCAGGAGAACTCAGCTGTACAGGGTAAGCAGCTTCACTCTCCCTCTCTGTCTCTGTCTCTGTCTCTGAGATCTGGGGGGTCAGCACGCAAGGAGAAGGAACAGGGCTTTGGGTTGACCCTTGACTCTCTATTCCCAAATAAAGTCCGAAAAGAACAATACGCCACCACAAAGTGACATTATTTGGATGAACTTGTGAATGTTGGAAAGTAAGGTCAGAGTCACGGGAAGGGAGTGAAGTGGGGGCTGGGGGTGATGTGGCCTGCACATGCTCCACACATGGTTCTTAGTACCTCTCCTCAGTACCTCTCAGTATACTCTCTCTTTTCTCCTTTTTTTCTTATCTTTCTTTCTTTCTCTCTCTCTCTCTCTCTCTCTCTCTCTCTCTCTCGCTCTCTCTCTCTCTCTCTCTCTCTCTCTCTCTCTCTCTCGCTCTCTCTCTCTCTCTCTCTCTCTCTCTCTCTCTCTCTCAAACTGATGGTGTTGCATATATGTTTCAAGCTTCCATTCTCTGTAGAACCCCCCACCTCCACACTCCCCGCCGGCCTCCTCCACCCTTCCCACCTCCACCCTTCCCACCTCCACCCTCCCCTCCTCCTCCTTCACCCTCACCTCCTCCACCCTCCTCCTCTACCCTCCCCTCGTCCTCCTCCTCCACCCTCCCCCTCCACTCTCCCCTCCTCCTCTCCCCCATCCTCCTCCACCCTCCCCTACTCCACCCTTCCCACCTCCACCCTCCCCTCCTCCTCCTTCACCCTCCTCTACCCTCCCCTCCTCCTCCTCCACCCTCCCCATGTCTCATGGCTGGTTATATTGACAGTGTTGCAGCGAGCACAGAAATAAACACAAACACAACCCCCTTGTGATTTCATTGTTAATCCCAGTTACTACTGTGTTCCTTATAGTAAGACATAATGCTCTGACATTCTCCTGTGCTGGCCTTGTAAATCCATGTATTTGTCGTGACCCTGGGTGTTCCGCTTTCCTGTGTGAGCCAGTTGTTACTAATGACAGCGTGGAGACTGGGATTATGGGGCCATAGCATTTCTGACCTTAGGGCATCAAGGAGAACTGCTGATGGCCATGCAAGGGACAGACAGACAGCACTCCTCCCCTGACACGCAAGACAGAGCGAGAGACAGCAAGAGAGACAGCGAGAGAGAGACAGCGGGAGAGAGAAAGATAGACAGAGAGACAGCGAGAGAGAGAAAGATAGACAGAGAGAGAGACAGCGAGAGAGAGAAAGATAGACAGAGAGAGAGACAGCGAGAGAGAGAAAGATCGACAGAGAGAGAGAGACAATAGAGAGAGAGAGACGATACAGAGAGAGAGAGAGAGAGGCGGTAGAGAGAGAGAGAGATACGATAGAGGGAGAGAGAGAGTTTGAATAGCCTTTATTGGGTCTGGGAACTCAACACGATAAACACTCAAACAAAACCATGGTTACACATCAATTAAAAACACAACACCAAATCTTTCTCCACAGTAACTAAACACAACACCAAATCTTTCTCCACAGTAACTAAACACAACACCAAATCTTTCTCCACAGTAACTAAACACAACACCAAATCTTCCTCCATGGTAACTAAACACAACACCAAATTGTCATCCACGGTAACTAAACACAACACCAAATCTTCCTCCACGGTAACTAAACACAACACCAAATCTTCCTCCATGGTAACTAAACACAACACCAAATTGTCATCCACGGTAACTAAACACAACACCAAATCTTCCTCCATGGTAACTAAACACAACACCAAATCTTCCTCCACAGTAACTAAACACAACACCAAATCTTCCTCCATGGTAACTAAACACAACACCAAATCTTCCTCCACGGTAACTAAACACAACACCAAATCTTCCTCCACAGTAACTAAACACAACACCAAATCTTCCTCCACGGTAACTAAACACAACACCAAATCTTCCTCCACTGTAACTAAACACAACACCACATCTTCCTCCACGGTAACTAAACACAACACCAAATCTTTCTCCACAGTAACTAAACACAACACCAAATCTTTCTCCACAATAAGTAAACACAACACCAAATCTTTCTCCACAGTAAGTAAACACAACACCAAATCTTTCTCCACAGTAACTAAACACAACACCAAATCTTTCTCCACAGTAAGTAAACACAACACCAAATCTTTCTCCACAGTAACTAAACACAACACCAAATCTTTCTCCACAGTAACTAAACACAACACCAAATCTTTCTCCACAGTAAGTAAACACAACACCAAATCTTTCTCCACAGTAACTAAACACAACACCAAATCTTTCTCCACAGTAACTAAACACAACACCAAATCTTTCTCCACAGTAACTAAACACAACACCAAATCTTCCTTCAAGGTAACTAAACACAACACCAAATCTTCCTCCACAGTAACTAAACACAACAGCCTCTGAATACCACATATACTTATAAACAGATCAATATTGTTAACCATTTTGTTGTAGGCAAACTTAACCCTCAGTCTCGCTGCCAACATTCCCTCCAGCATTCCCACCACGTCCACAGACCCCTACTCCCCGAATAGGTGTACCAGATGCATATTGGACACCCCTCCCCAACAGTAGGATCCAGGTGTGCCAGATGCATGTTGGACCTCCCTCCCCAACAGTAGGATCCAGGTGTACCAGATGCATGTTGGACATCCCTCCCCAACAGTAGGATCCAGGTGTACCAGATGCATATTGGACACCTCTCCTCAACAGTAGGATCCAGGTGTACCAGATGCATATTGGACATCCCTCCCCAACAGTAGGATCCAGGTGTACCAGATGCATATTGGACACCCCTCCCCAACAGTAGGATCCAGGTGTGCCAGATGCATGTTGGACCTCCCTCCCCAACAGTAGGATCCAGGTGTACCAGATGCATGTTGGACATCCCTCCCCAACAGTAGGACCCAGGTGTACCAGATGCACATTGGACACCCCTCCTCAACAGTAGGATCCAGGTGTACCAGATGCATGTTGGACATCCCTCCCCAACAGTAGGATCCAGGTGTACCAGATGCATATTGGACATCCCTCCCCAACAGTAGGATCCAGGTGTACCAAATGCATGTTGGACACCCTACCCAACAGTAGGTTCCAGGTGTACCAGATGCATATTAGTGACTATGGCTCCATATATTATCCTCCATTGTAAGTCAGCTGTTGTCATTTCAATAGGCAGTTTGTATAAAGACCGCCAACAGCCTTTTGGGGAGGCACCTGGACCGAACACACCCGCCCACCTCGTAGATTTGACCCCTTCCAGGGAAGAATGACGGGACACTTTTACACAGATTTTGTACATGGCCTTCTTTCCCACCACCTTGAACTCCTCCAGCTCCGGGGTATTGAAGGAAAACAGCATCCCCACGTCCTCCTCTAATGCCCCCGCCGCAGCACTAACATTCAGCGCAGGGAACACATGATCAAGACCCTCCGTCCACCAAACAGAATTGGAAGTGTCAGTCACATACTGCCAATGAAGTACGGCAAGGAGTCGCAGACCTCAGCTACAACCTTCCTGAGTAGACGAGATGATCGGATCCCCGCTCTTTCTCCCAGCTCCTCCAACGATCTGCAACTACTCCGCAGATGACCCAGCTTGGTACACCCCAGACATGAACGTAGGCTGGCTGAACCCAGAGCACGGGACTGGATGGCAGTGTTGTAAAAAAGAGCCTCTTCAAAAAGCCACATCCCTGGTGGCGTGCCGGCCTTACGGGACTTGACAAAAACTCTCCAAGCCTGCATAACAGCCTCATAAAATGGAGTCAGTCCAGACCAATTAATCCCCCCCCCCCCTCTAGCTTTAAGAAGAAAAGGTGCTTGTCTAAGCCCAAACAGCCCTCTCTCCACATCAATGTACAGTATAGGCTGTGTCGACCCAGCTAGAATCGTCACAGCTGTACAACAGTCTCTGGGCTGCTTGAAGCCAGAAAACCATGATCCTGGAAAAAATGTCCACCAGGCCTTGCCCACCCTCGTGCAGTAGCAGATGCAGGGCCGCAGCTTTAATCCAATGTTGTCAAGACCAGAAGAAATTGACAAGGGTTCTCTGAACTCTTGTATCAGTCCCACCGGTGGCTGTAAAATCATTAGTCTGATTATTGGCTACCAGCACCCTTCCTCTATAAGACATCTGGGGTAGCACCTATTTCCACCTAGACAATCTGGCACACACTTTCTCCACTACACCCTCCCAGTACTTTATCTGAAAGACATCGGAACCTAGAAAACCCCCCAAAGCCTTCATCCCATCTCTGCCCCACTGAAGTCCCCATGGTAACTGTGGAGCAGACCCCGTCTGAATCTGACCTACCCACCGCGATTCGCTCTTTTCCCAATTTACTCTAGCTGAGGAGGCCCCTCATACACATTTAATGCATTTGAGAACCTTAACATCTTCACCCCCTGTAATAAAAACTGTCACGTCATCTGCATATGCAGACAGTGCTATCGTGGGACCCTTCATAACCGCTGGCACAGAGAAACCAGTAAGTCTCGCTCTTAAAAAACAAAGCATTTGTTCAATTACCAGACAATATAACTGCCCTGAAAGTGGGCATCCCTGCCTGATGCCCCTTTGGACGAGGATGGGGCAGTTCAAACCACCTTCACCATACATGAGGCCCAACATACAATAAACTCATCCAAGACAAAAAGACATCCCCAAAACCAAAGACTTTCATTGTTTTGAACAAGTACTGGGGGTCCACACGGTCAAAAGCCTTTTCGTGATCCAAAGAAAGTAAACCCACATTCACATCAGTTTACAAATGTCTAAAACATCTCTTATTAGACACAAGTTATCAACAACAGAGCGGTCAGGTACACAGTAAGACTGGTCCTTGTGGACCAACAGCCCCAGATACTCGTTGAACCTGTTTGAGAGACAGTTAGATACAATTGTATATTATGCACACAGCAATGCAACATGTAGCCAATTTTTTAGAAGAGCCAAATTCCTTTTTTTTGGCAACAATGAAAGTACAGCACGTTGACAGGATACAGGAACCACTTCATAAAATCCCCCCCAACAGTGCTTATAGAACTCAGATGTTAAACCTTCGATGCCAGGGGCTCAGCCTGATGAGAGCTGCATAACTGCTGTGGACAGCTCCTGTAGAGTAATGTCAGAGTCCAGAGCAACTCTCTGTTCAGGGCCCAATTGAGGAAGTCCATGTAACAACTGTTCAGTACACAGAGAATCACAATCCTTCGCCTTATAGAGGGCAGAGTAGAAATCCACTGCGCGTTGGCGCATCTCCCCGTCATCCGTGGTCACCTTCCCATCAGGGAGATCTGATAGTCTCTCTAACTTCAATATGAGACAGAGCAGTATACGGTTCACATCAAATCAAAGTTTATTTGTCACGTGCGCTGAATACAACAGGTGTAGACCTTACAGTGTGAAATGCTTACTTACAGGCTCTAACCAATAGTGCAAAAAAGGTATTAGGTGAAAAAACACTCGTATTTGGGCCTTCCCAACCTCCCACCATTGTCTCAAGGACTCAAAATTCCATTTCGTAACCCTCCAAATTCGTAACCCTCCAAAACAACAAACTTTTCACAAAACATGACATCATGTAACAACTTAACAATAAAATACCAATAAGGACAAGTGAATATCAACAGACACATTATGGTGATCATAAAATCACACAGGAGTAATATCACACCTTCCAACCCTACCACAATAGTGATCAGATACATACAACCTGTCTAACCTTCCAACCCTACTACAGTAGTGATCAGATACCTACAACCTGTCTAACCTTCCAACCCTACTACAGTAGTGATCAGATACATACAACCTGTCTAACCTTCCAACCCTACTACAGTAGTGATCAGATACATACAACCTGTCTAACCTTCCAACCCTACTACAGTAGTGATCAGATACATACAACCTGTCTAACCTTCCAACCCTACGACAGTAGTGATCAGATACATACAACCTGTCTAACCTTCCAACCCTACTACAGTAGTGATCAGATACATACAACCTGTCTAACCTCCCAACCCTACTACAGTAGTGATCAGATACATACAACCTGTCTAACCTTGCCTTTCTGACACCACCTTCATTAACTACTATAGTAGTGATCAGATACATACAACCTGTCTAACCTTGCTGCATTGACACCACCTTCATTAACTTTTAACCATGTGTACAGCCTAACCTTTGCATTCCTTACTCTCCACACATCAGAAAGCTCAAACTCAGTTAATTAATAGACCAGACAGGTGACCGCAGGTGAGGTTCTTCAGCAGTGCGGTCAACAGTAAAATCCACTGTACAGTTCCAGTCTCCCCCTAAAACCATACACCCCTCTTGGTCACACTGTCTTCAGGTTTCCTTTATTTGATCAAATACAACAATGCTCTCTGTACCCTCATTAGGAGCATAAACAGAAAACATATAAAAACATACCATCTGCCTCGACCAATAAAACCCGACCCTTGACCATCTCTGTTGTAGACACCACAGTCACCCCTAAGCCTGAGGAAAACAAAATTGCCACCCCAGCACTGAAAGTAAAACAAGTAGGGAAAAATAGGCGATCTAACTCCAGACAACACTCGCTCATACAATTCCCAGCATGCACCAAACACCACTCCAGAGAGAGAGAGAGAGAGAGAGAGGTCCACATTTCACCTGCAATGGCCAGTGATGAGCATCAAGCATGTTACAACAATGCAACAGGAGAATTGAGTTACATTATGAGACCATTTCCCAAAAGCCTTTAGTCCCTGTGTAACTGCTTAAAGGAAATCTATCCTCTTCCTGTGTTTTTTTCTAATGCTGTGAAGAACTTTCCTTCGACTAAACTTTTAAAAGAGAATCATCTCTGTAATATGGCATTCAAGCCTCATCGTGATTGGCTGATGAAATCTGAACTACCGTTATGAAAGCGTTCGTTACATCTATTCCCTTCCTACCTGTCAATGATTACATTCACTAGGTAACAATCCATCTGAATTACACCGGTGGTGCTTTTCAGCCTGGTACCCACCTCAATCCATCTGAATTACACCGGTGGTACTTTTCAGCCTGGTACCCACCTCAATCCATCTGAATTACACCGGTGGTACTTTTCAGCCTGGTACCCACCTCAATCCATCTGAATTACACCGGTGGTACTTTTCAGCCTGGTACCCACCTCAATCCATCTGAATTACACCGGTGGTACTTTTCAGCCTGGTACCCACCTCAATCCATCTGAATTACACCGGTGGTACTTTTCAGCCTGGTACCCACCTCAATCCATCTGAATTACACCGGTGGTACTTTTCAGCCTGGTACCCACCTCAATCCATCTGAATTACACCGGTGGTACTTTTCAGCCTGGTACCCACCTCAATCCATCTGAATTACACCGGTGGTACTTTTCAGCCTGGTACCCACCTCAATCCATCTGAATTACACCGGTGGTACTTTTCAGCCTGGTACCCACCTCAATCCATCTGAATTACACCGGTGGTACTTTTCAGCCTGGTACCCACCTCAATCCATCTGAATTACACCGGTGGTACTTTTCAGCCTGGTACCCACCTCAATCCATCTGAATTACACCGGTGGTACTTTTCAGCCTGGTACCCACCTCAATCCATCTGAATTACAGTGCTATTAAATTAAGCTCTGTTTCAACTGTGCCGGCTTGGAGCCTCATCATGCTAATGAGGTGTGTTTGTCCAGTCCCGGTCCACTACTAGACTGCCCAGTGCCTCATCACCACCATGCCCAGCAGAGGTGTCTGTCTGTGGGGATGCTGCGGCAGGACACGTGGGGCCTCTCCTGAAGCTCCTGGCTGTTTGGGGACTGGGAGTCGACTGACTCTCTCACAGGGGTTTAACAGCTCCAGTTAGGAGTATGTTGTCCGGCCCCTCCTCCCCCACAGCCCATCCATTACACTGAGAGGAATCTAATTACACCTCGCTTCACTCCCAAGTTGGACTTCACAGTTTTGCAAGCTTAGCACTGACAACTGATTTCATTAGGTTTGATTGTCCTTGCTGAGATCCCACTTCTGGGCCTAAAAGCTTTTTGCGCTTTCTCAGGTTCCTCTGTGTGTTGGTTTATTATGCCGACCTGTGTCTTTTTTATTAATCTATATGAGTGGAGGTAACAGAAACTGCTGAATACAAACGAAGGTGACATCATTTTACAAGCCGATTAAGAGACGAGAGGGAGAATAAAGAGAGAAGGAGGTGGGGTGAGGGTAAAGAGAGAGGGAGGGTGTAGAGAGAGGGAGGTGATGGTGAGAGAGAGGGAGGTGATGGTGAGAGAGAGAGGGAGGTAGGGTGAGAGAGAGGGAGGTGATGGTGAGAGAGAGAGGGAGGTGGGGTAAGAGAGAGAGGAAGGTGATGGTGAGAGAGAGGGTGGTGATGGTGAGAGAGAGGGGGAGGTGGTGTGAGAGAGAGGGAGGTGATGGTGAGAGAGAGCGGGAGGTGGGGTGAGAGAGAGGGAGGTGATGGTGAGAGAGAGGGAGGTGGGGTGAGAGAGAGGGAGGTGATGGTGAGAGAGAGGGAGGTGATGGTGAGAGAGAGGGAGGTGATGGTGAGAGAGAGCGGGGGGTGGGGTGAGAGAGAGGGAGGTGATGGTGAGAGAGAGGGAGGTGGGGTGAGAGAGAGGGAGGTAATGGTGAGAGAGAGGGAGGTGGGGTGAGCGAGAGGGAGGTGATGGTGAGAGGGATGGAGGTGATGGTGAGAGAGAGAGGGAGGTGGCGTGAGAGAGAGAGGGAGGTGGGGTGAGAGAGAGAAGGAGGTGATGGTGAGAGAGGGAGGTGGGGTGAGAGAGAGGGAGGTGGGGTGAGAGAGTAAAGAGAGAGGGAGGTGATGGTGAGAGAGAGGGAGGTGGGGTGAGAAAGAGGGAGGGAGGTGATGGTGAGAGAGGGAGGTGGGGTGAGAGAGAGGGGGGTGATGGTGAGAGAGAGGGAGGTGATGGTGATAGAGAGGGGAGGTGGGGTGAGAGAGAGGGAGGGAGGTGGGGTGAGAGAGAGGGAGGTGATGGTGAGAGTAAAGAGAGAGGGAGGTGAGAGTGAGAGACAGGGAGGTGGGTGAGAGAGAGGGAGGTGATGGTGAGAGAGAGAGGGAGGTGGGGTGAGAGAGAGGGAGGTGATGGTGAGAGAGCGAGGGAGGTGGGGTGAGAGAGAGGGAGGTGATGGTGAGAGAGAGGGAGGTGGGTTGAGAGAGAGGGAGGTGATGGTGAGAGAAAGGGAGATGGGGTGAGAGAGAGGGAGGTGATGGTGAGAGATCGGAGGTGGGGTGAGAGAGGGGGAGGTGATGGTGAGAGAGAGGGAGGTGGGGTGAGAGAGAGGGAGGTGATGGTGAGAGAAAGGGAGGTGGGGTGAGAGAGAGGGAGGTGATGGTGAGAGAGGGGAGGTGGGGTGAGAGAGAGGGAGGTGATGGTGAGAGAGAGGGAGGTGGGGTGAGAGAGAGGGAGGTGATGGTGAGAGAGAGGGAGGTGGGGTGAGAGAGAGAGGGAGGTGATGGTGAGAGAGACAGGGAGGTGGGGTGAGAGAGAGGGAGGTGATGGTGAGAGAGGGGGAGGTGGGGTGAGAGAGAGAGGGAGGTGATGGTGAAAGTAAAGAGAGAGGGAGGTGATGGTGAGAGAGAGAGAGAGAGAGAGGGAGGTGGGGTGAGAGAGGAAGAGAGAGGGAGGTGATGGTGGGAGACAGGGTGGTGGGGGTGAGAGGAAGCAAGAGGGAGATGATGGTGAGAGAGGGAGGTGATGGAGAGAGAGAGGGAGGTGAGGGTGTGAGAGAGGGAGGTGATGGTGGGAGACAGGGTGGTGGGGGTGAGAGGAAGCAAGAGGGAGATGATGGTGAGAGAGGGAGGTGATGGAGAGAGAGAGGGAGGTGAGGGTGTGAGAGAGGGAGGTGATGGTGAGAGAGAGGGAGGTGGGGTGAAAGAGAGAGGCGGGGGTGAGAGTAAAGATAGAGAGAGGTGAGAGAGGGAGGTGGGGTGAGAGAGGAGTTTGGGGGTGACACAGGGAGAGCAAAGTAATCAACGAGAAGGATCCAGAAAGGATAAATGAGGACCTCAACAACACTAACACACTCGTCTTCACTCTGGCACCTATCACAACCACCTGTTCATTAAACAACATTTCAGCATCTTCACCTACAGGAATCTACACCCAAATAACCAAAACTCTCCTAACCTGCTTTAGTTCAAAACAAACACTATACTTACATACACCAAATGAGACCCTTGGGTACCGTTCATTTCCAAGTTTGCAACTCACTAATTGGCAAAAAAGAGCGAGCATGAAATATCAAGGTGAATCTTTATGGCAGTCCCAGATCGGCTGCAATTAGGTCGTTTGCAGTCTATGCAGAAAAAAGAGGGCCAGAGGGCCAGAGCCGTGTTAAATATGGATGGAGCTGCTGAGGAGAGTTCCCAGAGGAGTTGCAACATACAGCCAATCTGCCAGCACACTACACGTTTCCACGTCACGCTGCACATTCTGAGAAGGTTAAACAAAGTAGATAGAACAGACGTAAACACAATGTCAGATGTTGTAATCCTGATTGTTGTCATCCTGACCGTTGTCATCCTGACCGTTGCCATCTTGACCGTTGTCATCCTGACCGTTGCCATCCTGACCGTTGTCATCCTGTCCGTTGTCATCCTGACCGTTGCCATCCTGACCGTTGCCATCCTGACCGTTGTCATTCTGTCCGTTGTCATCCTGACCGTTGTCATCCTGACCGTTGCCATCCTGACCGTTGCCATCCTGACCGTTGTCATCCTGTCCGTTGTCATCCTGACCGTTGTCACCTTGAACGTTGCCTCCTGACCGTTATCATCCTGACCGTTGCCATCCTGACCGTTGCCATCCTGACCGTTGCCATCCTGACCGTTGTCACCTTGACTGTTGCCATCCTGACCGTTGTCATTCTGTCCGTTGTCATCCTGACCGTTGTCATCCTGTCCGTTGCCATCCTAACCGTTGCCATCCTGACCGTTGTCATCCTGTCCGTTGCCATCCTGACCGTTGTCATCCTGTCCGTTGTCATCCTGACCGTTGCCATCCTGACCGTTGTCACCTTGAACGTTGCCTCCTGACCGTTATCATCCTGACCGTTGCCATCCTGACCGTTGCCATCCTGTCCGTTGCCATCCTGACCGTTGTCATCCTGTCCGTTGTCATCCTGACTGTTGTCATCCTGACCGTACATATTAACATATTAACGTTGGAATAAAATTTGAGAATCAAGGAGTGTTGCTCTTCTCGATCTCCAATCTGCCAGCACACTACACGTTTCCACGTCACGCTGCACATTCTGAGAAGGTTAAACAAAGTAGATAGAACAGACGTAAACACAATGTCAGATGTTGTAATCCTGATTGTTGTCATCCTGACCGTTGTCATCCTGACCGTTGCCATCTTGACCGTTGTCATCCTGTCCGTTGTCATCCTGACTGTTGTCATCCTGACCGTACATATTAACATATTAACGTTGGAATAAAATTTGAGAATCAAGGAGTGTTGCTCTTCTCGATCTCCAATCTGCCAGCACACTACACGTTTCCACGTCACGCTGCACATTCTGAGAAGGTTAAACAAAGTAGATAGAACAGACGTAAACACAATGTCAGATGTTGTAATCCTGATTGTTGTCATCCTGACCGTTGTCATCCTGACCGTTGCCATCTTGACCGTTGTCATCCTGACCGTTGCCATCCTGACCGTTGTCATCCTGTCCGTTGTCATCCTGACCGTTGCCATCCTGACCGTTGCCATCCTGACCGTTGTCATTCTGTCCGTTGTCATCCTGACCGTTGTCATCCTGACCGTTGCCATCCTGACCGTTGCCATCCTGACCGTTGTCATCCTGTCCGTTGTCATCCTGACCGTTGTCACCTTGAACGTTGCCTCCTGACCGTTATCATCCTGACCGTTGCCATCCTGACCGTTGCCATCCTGACCGTTGCCATCCTGACCGTTGTCACCTTGACTGTTGCCATCCTGACCGTTGTCATCCTGACCGTTGTCATCCTGTCCGTTGTCATCCTGACTGTTGTCATCCTGACCGTACATATTAACATATTAACGTTGGAATAAAATTTGAGAATCAAGGAGTGTTGCTCTTCTCGTCTTTCTACTCTGACAGTACAGACAGACAGTACAGACAGACAGTACTGACAGACAGACAGACAGACAGACAGACAGACAGACAGACAGACAGATAGTACAGATAGACAGTACAGACAGACAGTACAGACAGACAGTACTGACAGACAGACAGACAGACAGACAGACAGACAGACAGACAGACAGACAGACAGACAGACAGATAGTACAGATAGACAGTACAGACAGACAGACAGACAGACAGACAGACAGACAAACTTCAACTATGGCAGACAAAATTAGAAGAAAAAATTCAGAAATCTCAATGTAGGATTTTTAATGATTTTATTTGCAAATTATGGTGGAAAATAAGTATTTGGTCACCTACAAACAAGCAAGATTTCTGGCTCTCACAGACCTGTAACTTCTTCTTTAAGAGGCTCCTCTGTCCTCCACTCGTTACCTGTATTAATGGCACATGTTTGAACTTGTTATCAGTATAAAAGACACCTGTCCACAACCTCAAACAGTCACACTCCACACTCCACTATGGCCAAGACCAAAGAGCTGTCAAAAGACACCAGAAACAAAATTGTAGACCTGCACCAGGCTGGGAAGACTGAATCTGCAATAGGTAAGCAGCTTGGTTTGAAGAAATCAACTGTGGGAGCAATTATTAGGAAATGGAAGACATACAAGACCACTGATAATCTCCCTCGATCTGGGGCTCCATGCAAGATCTCACCCCGTTGGGTCAACATGATCACAAGAGCGGTGAGCAAAAATCCCAGAACCACACGGGGGGACCTAGTGAATGACCTGCAGAGAGCTGGGACCAAAGTAACAAAGCCTACCATCAGTAACATACTACGCCGCCAGGGACTCAAATCCTGAAGTGCCAGACGTGTCCCCCTGCTTAAGCCAGTACATGTCCAGGCCCGTCTAAAGTTTGCTAGAGAGCATGTGGATGATCCAGAAGAAGATTGGGAGAATGTCATATGGTCAGATGAAACCAAAATAGACATTTTTGGTAAAAACTCAACTCGTCGTGTTTGGAGGACAAAGAACACCATACCTACTGTGAAGCATGGGGGTGGAAACATCATGCTTTGGGGCTGTTTTTCTGCAAAGGGACCAGGACGACTGATCCGTGTAAAGGAAAGAATGAATGGGGCCATGTATCGTGAGATTTTGAGTGAAAACCTCCTTCCATCAGCAAGGGCATTGAAGATGAAACGTGGCTGGGTCTTTCAGCATGACAATGATCCCCAACACACCGCCCGGGCAACGAAGGAGTGGCTTCATAAGAAGCATTTCAAGGTCCTGGAGTGGCCTAGCCAGTCTCCAGATCTCAACCCCATAGAAAATCTTTGGAGGGAGTTGAAATTGCGTGTTGCCCAGCAACAGCCCCAAAACATCACTGCTCTAGAAGAGATCTGCATGGAGGAATGGGCCAAAATACCAGCAACAGTGTGTGAAAACCTTTTGAAGACTTACAGAAAACGTTTGACCTCTGTCATTGCCAACTTATTTCCCACAATCATTTGCAAATAAATTCATTAAAAATCCTACAATGTGATTTTCTGGATTTTTTTTCTCATTTTGTCTGTCATAGTTGAAGTGTACCTATGATGAAAATTACAGGCCTCTCTCATCTTTTTAAGTGGGAGAACTTGCACAATTGGTGGCTGACTAAATACTTTTTTGCCCCACTGTACATACAGACAGACAGACAGACAGACAGACAGACAGACAGACAGACAGACAGACAGACAGACAGACAGACAAACAGACAGACAGATAGTACAGACAGACAGACAGACAGACAGACAGACAGACAGACAGACAGACAGACAGACAGACAGACAGACAGACAGACAGTTCATCCCTCTCTCATTTTCTCTCTTTCTGGTCCTCATCCTCCAACACCACCGAACAGTGCTGTTTCACCCTATGTTATGTTTTCTTTTCCCAGTTCCCAGAACACATATGAAACATGCAGAACCACTCCTGCAAGATGAGCTACCGGTACTTCACTACCATGTAGAGACTAACACGCAGCTGCTGACTCCAGTCACAGTTATCCAGCTGTTTCCCTTTCAGCTGTCCCCTCCTGTTGACAACTAACACTAAATGATTAATCGCCCATATTATTCCTGACGCACATTTCATTAAAGGAGATAGATACTTAATCCATTGGTTGCTCTTGAACTTTTATTCTCATGCTCGTGGAAAACTTGAAAAATCACAAACTCAGTTTCACATCATTTGAAATATATACACCCTCTAGAGCGTAAACAACTTTATTTATATGCAGAAGAGATCCAAAATGTAATACTCATACTGACAACATCTTCAACAAGTATACATGGCAAATGTGTTTCTCAGGGTAAATCTTACTCCGTGGAAAAATACTAGGGAAATTTTCATTTTATGTCTGTTAGAGGTAGTAAGGATGGATGGATGACTTAATAGAGGTAGTACGGATGGATGGAGGACTTAGAGGTAGTACGGATGGATGGATGACTTAGAGGTAGTACGGATGGATGGATGACTTAATAGAGGTAGTACGGATGGATGGAGGACTTAGAGGTAGTACGGATGGATGGATAGAGGTAGTACGGATGGATGGATAGAGGTAGTACGGATGGATGGAGGACTTAGAGGTAGTACGGATGGATGGATGACTTAATAGAGGTAGTACGGATGGATGGATGACTTAGAGGTAGTACGGATGGATGGAGGACTTAATAGAGGTAGTACGGATGGATGGAGGACTTAGAGGTAGTACGGATGGATGGATGACTTAGAGGTAGTACGGATGGATGGATGACTTAATAGAGGTAGTACGGATGGATGGATGACTTAGAGGTAGTACGGATGGATGGAGGACTTAATAGAGGTAGTACGGATGGATGGAGGACTTAATAGAGGTAGTACGGATGGATGGAGGACTTAGAGGTAGTACGGATGGATGGATGGATGACTTAATAGAGGTAGTACGGATGGATGGATGACTTAGAGGTAGTACGGATGGATGGAGGACTTAATAGAGGTAGTACGGATGGATGGAGGACTTAGAGGTAGTACGGATGGATGGATGACTTAGAGGTAGTACGGATGGATGGATGACTTAATAGAGGTAGTACGGATGGATGGATGACTTAGAGGTAGTACGGATGGATGGAGGACTTAATAGAGGTAGTACGGATGGATGGAGGACTTAATAGAGGTAGTACGGATGGATGGAGGACTTAGAGGTAGTACGGATGGATGGATGACTTAGAGGTAGTACGGATGGATGGAGGACTTAATAGAGGTAGTACGGATGGATGGAGGACTTAGAGGTAGTACGGATGGATGGAGGACTTAATAGAGGTAGTACGGATGGATGGATGACTTAATAGAGGTAGTACGGATGGATGGATGACTTAGAGGTAGTACGGATGGATGGATGACTTAGAGGTAGTACGGATGGATGGAGGACTTAATAGAGGTAGTACGGATGGATGGATGACTTAATAGAGGTAGTACGGATGGATGGCTTGATTAACTGATGTTTCTGTTTCCCTAACAGAGAACAGACCCTACACCAAGCCTCCCATCGTGTACTGAAAGAACTCCAGCTCCTCCAGACCTGACCCAGGGCTGCCGCTGCTGGCTACGCCAGAGACAGAGCCCTTGGCTGGAAGAGAACGAGCGGAGAAGAGGGGCGACTGAAGGGAGGAATGGATCTCCTGAAACTCATGTACAGGACTGCAGAGAGGGTGTGGTGGGGTGAGAGGTAACACTGGAGTAGCTCTTTTTGCTGCCCCATCATCTCACTCCAGCTACTTGTAAAATCCCTCTATTTCACTTGTTTGAGAAAAAAAGAGTAAGGACCAGTGAAAATAAAATGTGGATTTTTCTCTACTCCCTGTGAAGCACATACTATCCTCCTTCCCTATCCTCCTTCCTTATCCTATTTCTCTCCAAGATGATTGCCTCTCATTATTATTATTGTTATTAATTATTAGTATTATTATTGTTGTTAGTTGTTGATTCCTCAAATGCCTCAATATGTCCCAATAGCACAAGTCTTGCAGCGCATATATAGGATAATTTCTTCTTAAAGCTTGAAAATCTGAAGGAGGATATGAAATGTAACATTCAAGACAAAATGTGCTTCTCTTCTTATATCACCTCTTCTTCATCAAGTAAAAGAGACTGAAACCGTTTTTGAATTTCAATGCTTTTTCTCTTTTGTCCTCTTTTTTTCTGAAAAATGTCACTGCTTCGTGTTGACTTGGGAATGTGTCCTCTCCCTGAACTGAATGTGTCCTCTTCCTGAACTGAATGTGGCCTCTCCCTGAACTGAATGGGTCCTCTCCCTGAATTGAATGTGTCCTCTCCCTTGACTGAATGTGGCTTCTCCCTGAACTGAATGTGTCCACTCCCTGAAGTGAATGTGTCCTCTCCCTGAACTGAATGTGTCCTCTCCCTGAACTGAATGTGTCCTCTCCCTGAACTGAATGGGTCCTCTCGCTGAACTGAATGTGTCCTCGCCCTGAACTGAATGGGTCCTCTCCCTGAACTGAATGTGTCCTCTCCCTGAACTGAATGTGTCCTCTCCCTGAACTGAATGTGCCCTCTCCCTGAACTGAATGTGTCCTCTCCCTGAACTGAATGTGTCCTCTCCCTGAACGGAATGTGTCCTCTCCCTTGACTGAATGTGTCCTCTCCCTGAACTGAATGTGTCCTCTCCCTGAATTGAATGTGTCCTCTCCCTTGACTGAATGTGTCCTCTTCCTTGACTGAATGTGGCCTCTCCCTGAACTGAATGTGTTCTCTCCGTGAACTGAATGTGTCCTCTCCCTGAACTGAATGGGTCCTCTCCCTGAATTGAATGTGTCCTCTCCCTTGACTGAATGTGGCCTTTCCCTGAACTGAATGTGTCCTCTCCCTGAACTGAATGTGTCCTCTCCCTGAACTGAATGGGTTCTCTCGCTGAACTGAATGGGTCCTGTCCCTGAACTGAATGTGTCCTCTCCCTGAACTGAATGTGTCCTCTTCATGAACTGAATGTGTCCTGTCCCTGAACTGAATGTGTCCTCTCCCTGAACTGAATGTGTCCTGTCCCTGAACTGAATGTGTCCTCTCCCTGAACTGAATGTCTCCTCTCCCTGAACTGAATATGTCCTCTCCCTGAACTGAATGTGTCCTGTCCCTGAACTGAATGTGTCCTCTCCCTGAACTGAATGTGTCCTCTTCCTGAACTGAATGTGTCCTGTCCCTGAACTGAATGTGTCCTCTCCCTGAACTGAATGTGGCCTCTCCCTGAACTGAAGGTGTCCTCTCCCTGAACTGAAGGTGTCCTCTCCCTGAACTGAATGTGCCCTGTTCCTGAACTGAAGGTGTCCTGTCCCTGAACTGTGTTGTTTGTGTGTGTTTACTGAAAGCTCAGTCTGGATACAAAAAAAATAGACATTGAGGCGTATCCTAGATACCTTTCTCCACTAATGGTTTCTCTGTTTCTCAGTTCAAATGTTATATTGCTGTTTAAAAGACAGTATTCCAGTAACCCCTGTTCTGTCCCCCCTCCCCTTTGTTTTTAAAGACATGTAAAAATGCTTTAGCATTGGCTATTCTGACGTCGTAATTAAGTGGAAACATTTGTTGTCAAGAAAAAAAACCTAAGTAAAATGAAATACCCCAATGCATATCCGATGCAAGCATGCCTGTAGATACAACACTGGTGGGAAAAAAACATGCCAATTCAAATATATTTTTTACAATTTGGGGATTTTAATTATTACCATGATCACAACCAGGCAGCTATTTAAAATTGTTGACCTTGTTTTAATGATGATATCACATCACAGCCGTGCACAAAACACACACAATGACAAACATACTTCTGGAAATCTTGCTAGATTTTTTTTTTTTGGTTGTTGTTTGGTTTTGTAGTAATAAAGATCTAGATTCAGATGTTTTGTTGCAGTCTTCTGTGCCCTCTGGTTTACAACTTCTTGTGGTTCTCAGTTGTGCATCTGTCTGAGGTAGCAAATGCATACACAGAAACTATTCTCCCTGTGTGAGTGAGTGTGGCACTAACGCGTGTTCCTATAGTGCAGGGTAGAGGCCACAAAAAAATGTAACTCATCATGAGGGGCCACAGTGGCTCGTGGGTCTGTGTACCCACATCTATGTGCCCCCTGCAACTGTACCCATTTTGCCATGGGGTGGAGACAAATGTTTGCAGTTTTTAATATGATATCTGATGATCAATGGGGTCAACCCGGTCAGTAATTTGACCATGCTTACTAAAAGTTTAGATAGCTGGCCGCTAGACTAAGTTACCAATGTAAAAAAAAATGTTAGCTGACATTGCTAGTTGAGTGACTGTCAGTGTCTGACATAAGAGAAGAACTGCTAATGTACACACAGACTTGCGTGGCTGTTGTCTTGTGCGGACGGTCCGCACTACCCTCTGTAGCGCCTTGCGGTCGGAAGTCAAGCAGTTGCCATAACAAGCTGTGCTGCAGCCAGTTAAGATGCTCTCAGTGGAGCAGCTGTAGAACTTTTTGAGGATCTGAGGGCCCATGACGAATCTTTTCAGCCTCCTGAGATGGAAGAGGCGTTGTCGTGGCCTCTTTACGACTGTGTTGGTGTGTTTTGGACCATGGTAGATCCTCAGTGATGTGGATAGGATGAACTTTAAGGTCCCAAGGCGATTATTGTCTTAGACACACAGTACTGCTGTATACAAAATAGACACATTACACACTCAGCATAGTACATACACTGAGTACTCCAAACATTAAGAACACCTTCCTGATATTGAGATGCACCCCCCTTCTTCTGCCCTCAGAACAGCCTCAATTAGTTGGGGCATGGATTACAATGTGTCGAAAGCGTTCCACAGGGATGCTGGCCCATGTTGACTACAATGCTTCCCACAGTTGTGTCAAGTTGGCTGGATGTCCTTTGGGTGGTGGACCATCCTTGATACACACAGGAAACTGTTGAGCATGAAAAACCTTAACAGAAACCGGTGCACCTGGCACCTACTGCCATACCCCGTTCAAAGGCGCTTAAATCTTTTGTCTTGCCCATTCACCCTCTGAATGGCACACATACACACTCCATGTCTCCATTGTCCCAAGGCGTATAAATCCTTCTCTAACCTGTCTCCTCCCCTTCATCTACACTGATTTGAAGTGGATTTAACAAGTGAAATCAATAAGGGATCATAGCTTTCACCTGGTCAGTCTATGTCATGGAAAGAGCATGTTTCAATGCTTTTTAATCTCAGTGTACATTGCACATTACCCTCATCATCATACACTTCTCATATAGCCACATAAATAAGACGGAAGAGGAGGGGGAAGTGGAGGAGGAGGGGGGAGGAGGAAGAGAAAGGGGAGGAGGAGGGGGAGGTGCTTTCCACTTCAATTAGAGACGGGCCGTTTGATCTGCTTCTGATTGTCCTTCCCCACTTATAGCTTTATGAAGTAGTCAAAATACTTCATTAATGATCCGTGCTTTCTTTAATGAAAAAACAATTGCTGTGGAGTGCTATTTGATCAGTGAAATTAAAATGAAAAATGTGCATTTTAATTAATAAAACATAGAATTTGATTAAGACTAACAAGGAGAGGATAATCAAACAAGGAGTTCCAACCTTGATTTGTGGGATAGTGCTTTTTCTTTAGTATAATCCATCAAATCAAATCCATGTCAATTAAAAAGATTGTTCTCTGGTATGAAATATAAGCTGAATCCTGGATCGATGTCACTTAACCTCCGTGCAGAGGAATTGTCTGGACAGATCATGCCACTGTAGCCCTGACCAATCGACAGTCTGTCATCAATACACAGACAGCCTACTTTTTACCTACACAAGGCTCTCCTCAGGTTATCGCTTTACTCCAGTATTGACTAGTACAGCAAAGCTGTTTTCTGCTGTTCCCCATCTCTCAAATGTCTTCCTCAGGGTTATGAAGAGGTGGTGATCATGCTGTGAACGGAAAAAAAATGGGAGAAATACAAAGCCTGTTCCCTTCCCACCTGACAGCATCTAATCAATACTGTATAAATCAATAATCAAATGCATTGAAATGAACTAAGATACACAGTGCATGGACGAGAAGTGTCAGCAGCAGCAACTGATGATATGGGAATTGACAAGCTCATACCTACATTACTGTGGACCAGAATCCCAGCCTAATTGACCGAACTATGAAATTAGATTGGAATTATGACAGAGGCAGCATTGGAATTTCGATTGAATTATAACACTTGTCAATCACGCCCTGTCAGTACCCATAACAAATGAAAGCATGCCGGCATTGCCTCACTAATTCCCCTCCCATGGGTGCCATGCCTAACCAGTATCCACCATGAGATACCGGTTAATAGCGGAATGGGAGAGATGGACTTTGGCCAGAGAAAATGGTTAAATTGGCTGCTTTGGCACATTATAATCCTCCAACCAACCATCTGTTCTCACCATGTCTCTCTGCTGGTCTGGTGTGGACCTGGGGAGGGTGGGGGGGGGGGGTCCTCAGACACTGCTGAGGAGAAATATGTCCCATGAGACTTCACTATTCAGAGACTGGACAACAATGCATCACCGGTGTCTCTGGATGGTTTGTGATGTAAAATTGGCAGTGCTGCTGTTTCCTTTTACGGCGTATTAACACAGGCAGGGGCAGATTGTTTTCCCACACCAACAACATAATGTGTTGCGTAGATTCGATTTTCTGCTCACACATATGCAAACCAATGGACGCCTTCACACACACACACACACACACACACACACACACACACACACACACACATACACACACACACACACACACACACACACACACACACACACACACCATTTAACCCGTTGTGTGTGCCATTTAAAAATGCACACAATAAAGGCAATTTTACTTTGAAAATGACTGAAAAATAAACAAAACCTGTCTACATGGTTATGTTTATACAGGGTGTTCACTGAAGGGGCATGTTAACAGGGTGTTCACTGAAGGGGCATGTTTACAGGGTGTTCACTGAAGGGGCATGTTAACAGGGTGTTCACTGAAGGGGCATGTTTACAGGGTGTTCACTGAAGGGGCACGTTAACAGGGTGTTCACTGAAGGGGCAGGTGAACAGGGTGTTCACTGAAGGGGCATGTTAACAGGGTGTTCACTGAAGGGGCATGTTGACAGGGTGTTCACTGAAGGGGCATGTTAACAGGGTGTTCACTGAAGGGGCATGTTTACAGGGTGTTCACTGAAGGGGCATGTTTACAGGGTGTTCACTGAAGGGGCATGTTTACAGGGTGTTCACTGAAGGGGCATGTTTACAGGGTGTTCACTGAAGGGGCATGTTAACAGGGTGTTCACTGAAGGGGCATGTTAACAGGGTGTTCACTGAAGGGGCATGTTAACAGGGTGTTCACTGAAGGGACATGTTAACAGGGTGTTCACTGAAGGGGCATGTTAACAGGGTGTTCACTGAAAGGACATGTTAACAGGGTGTTCACTGAAGGGGCATGTTTACAGAGTGTTCACTGAAGTGGCATGTTTACAGGGTGTTCACTGAAGGGGCATGTTTACAGGGTGTTCACTGATGGGCCTGTTTACAGGGTGTTCACTGAAGGGGCATGTTAACAGGGTGTTCACTGAAGGGACATGTTAACAGGGTGTTCACTGAAGGGGCATGTTTACAGAGTGTTCACTGAAGGGGCATGTTTACAGGGTGTTCACTGAAGAGGCATGTTTACAGGGTGTTCACTGAAGGGGCATGTTTACAGGGTGTTCACTGAAGGGGCATGTTTACAGGGTGTTCACTGATGGGCCTGTTTACACAGCAAGATGTCTTCTGAAGGGCCTGTTTACACAGCAAGATGTCTTCTGAAGGGCCTTTTTCCAGGGCAGGGTGTCCACTGAAGGGCCTGTTTACACAGCAGGGTGTCTTCTGAAGGGCCTTTCTCCAGGGTGTCCTTGGAACTAATGGTTACCTTAAGGTATCATTAAAAAATAACAGCCAGCAAATTTCCTTTACTTGATGGAATCGTGAATAATAAGTGTCTGGGTGTGGGTTTAGAAGAGAAAGCAATGCCTAGAGCGGTTTCCTCTGTAGATACCCCACACACACCACACCACACACCCCGGAAAACGAGCTGTTATTGGCAGTGAGGCTCGGAACTCTCTTTCTTAAAGGGTCTATTAACTCATTTCTAACGCCTGGTGATGTCACCAGGTAGGCCAAAGCTCCATCCCACCAAAAGAGGCTGACATTTCAGGCAGTCTTTTCAAACAGCTTTTACCCTAAAAGGGCATTATCATCATGTTCATCATTTCATAGTATTATTCCAACCTCATAGTGTGGAAATATATATTTAAAATCGGGAAATCATGTTTTTGACAGCACTGGGCCTTTAATGATTTACAGATTGGATCTAAACTACTAAGGGGAGGATGACTGTATTATCATAATTCTGTTGATAGAAATGTCCCTTGCACATTGGAGAGTCCAAATGGTTGGAAATTCATTTTTGTGTAGGGGGTTGTCCCACCTCAAAAAGCACAACAAATTTGATTTCGACACCGACCATCTCAGATTGTTGTGAAACAGGTACGATTAGTATTCTTGCAACATTATTTTGTTGAAATATAATTTGATCTCTGAGAAATTAAGCTAACTGATTGAATTCAAATTGGCCATTTTAATTTATAAGATTTATATTACATTCAATAAATATAGTACCTAACATCCAATTTGGACCAAACTTTTTCTAATAATTATTTAGACATGAGAAAGCCAAAGAAATGGTCGAAAGCCACCCACGGCCCCCTTACACCCCACACCAATCCCACCCCAACAACCAGTATATAGTATCAGTTCTCTATGTCTGAATAGTAGTATGGAGCTGCGGCTCAGAGTATTGTTTCTTCATCCCAGTAATGTATACCCAGTGAATTTGGTGATGGTTTCTTTCTTCACTTGATTAGATAATCCTAACATCATACATCCTGATATTACAAGGTTCTGACCACTAGATTGGGGTTTTCTTGGCCACTTTGTGGCACAAATCCTGTGCCAGTCAATGGTACCTACAGGGAGGGTTATAAACTGACATAGAATAGATTTAAGATGATCATTTAGCTATTTGATTTGGAATTTTAGGACCCCTTTAAATATATTAAAAAAATATGAATTTAACCTTAACTACCAAATCCAATAGGCCTGCATCGAATTATACATTCATAAATGGCAAAAAGACAGTCAAAAAATATATCATAAGGAATAAGGCTTTGAAGTTTCTGTCCATTATCCAGGAGATAAATAAATAAATATATAAACTCAGCAAAAAAAAAGAAACGTCAACTGCGTTTATTTTCAGAAAACTTAACATGTTTTAATATTTGTATGAACATAAGATTCAACAACTGAGACATAACTGAACAGAGGGTAGTGCGGTACGGCCCAGTAAATCACTGGGGCCAAGCTTCCTGCCATCCAGGACCTCTACAGCAGTTTGAGCTATCTCTTGTTCATACTGACAGATTTTGAGGGGATTTTGTTATTATGTTACTTAGATAGGCTCTAGGGGTTAATAGGACATTTGGCCACCACGAGGCAGAACAGCTTCAGTGCACCTTGACATATTCTACAATTGTCTGGAACTCTATTGGAGGAATCCAACACCATTCTTCCACGAGAAATTCCATATTTGTTTTATTTTTTTATGTTAGTGGAAATTTCAGGCGTCGCTCCAGAATCTCCCGCAAGTGATCAATTTGGTTTAGATCTGGTGACTGAGACGGCACGGCCATGGCATATGGTTGACATCGCTTTCATGCTCACCAAACCAATTAGTGACACTCGTGCCCTGTGGATGGGGGCATTGTCATCTTATGGGGGCATAGCCATGGTAGACGAAAATAATGGCCTGCTCAGCATTTTTGTACATGGCCCTAAGCTAATTGCTTAATTAACTCAGGAAGAACCTGCTTTCAATACACTTTTGATCCCTCATTTACTCAAGTGATTCCATTATTTTGGCAGTTACCTGTATTACAGCATATTCACGCTTTGTGGCACAAATGGTATCTATATTAGCATTTGTACATGAAGCACAAAAATGCTAATATAGGTACCATTTGAGCCACAAATGCTAAACAGTTAGAATTTGAAACAGTGGCCAGGTAAACAAAACAAAAGCATGGATTGCTGTCATACCACGTCAATAGACTACTTACAAGGTAAGGAAACCAATATGTAATTTTGTAATTTGGGTGAACTATACCTTTTTTATCACCCAATAGCAGGAACAGCACCATCTAGTGATCAGAACCTGGTAATATCAGGATGTAGGTTGGGAGAAAACATCAACAAATTCACTGAGACTATATTACATAGGATGAAGAAACAATACTCTTGAGACGCAGCTCTATATTACTTGTCAGACATGGAGAACTGATACAGTATACTTGTTGTTGGGTTGGGATTGGTGTTGGGTGTACAGTAGGGCCTCCGTGGGTGGCTTTTGACCATTTTTGTGTTCCTCATGTCTAAATAATTATTAGATAAAAGGTTGGTCCAAATCAGGTTTTAGGTACTATATTTATTGGGTATTATATGAATCCAAAAAGTACAATGGCCAATTTGGGTGCAATCAACTAGCTTAATTTCTCAGCGATCAAGTTAAATTGTCACACCCTGACCATAGTTTGCTTTGTATGTTTCTATGTTTTATTTGGTCAGGGTGTGATCTGAGTGGGCATTCTATGTTGTGTGTCTAGTTTGTCTGTTTCTGTGTTTGGCCTGATATGGTTCTCAATCAGAGGCAGGTGTTAGTCATTGTCTCTGATTGGGAACCATATTTAGGTAGCCTGTTTGCTGTTGGGGTTTGTGGGTGATTGTTCCTGTCTCTGTGTTTGCACCAGATAGGGCTGTTTTTGGTTTTTCCACATTTCTTGGTTTTGTCTATTCATGTATAGTCTCTTTATTAAAGAACCATGAATAATCGCCACGCTGCGTTTTGGTCCGCCTCTCCTTCGACACAAGAAAACCGTTACATAAATTTAAACAAAATGTTGCAGGAATTCTAATCTTATCTGTTTCTAACTACAGAAATGATTTCAGAAGCATCTGAGATGGTGAGTGTCATGGCTTGTTGAAATGACATGGAACGACCCTACATTAGATAATGCTTTGTTGTGTGTCTGCCTGTACATGGTGTGGTATTACAATTAATGACATTAAAATGTCAGTTGTCACAGGTGAAGTCGAGGATGGCAAAGGGCACCTGAAGTGTGCTAATTTTCCCATTGAACTAGTCCAGGCAATTTTTTTCTGGGTCGGCCCTCGCATGGGTAACGCCATGTAATGAAGCATGGAGCCAGAATTGGGCTACACCACAGCAGGAAAATGTCAAGTCGCATCTCGCTGCTCTCAAAAGCATAAATCACATGCTATACTATTTGCCAGCACACACACACACACACAGTTGGAAAAGGGACAGGGGAGAAGAGTTAGACCTTACTAGCTTTTTTTACCTGCTTGCAGTTAGTAAATTACGCTCTAAACACATGCCAACTACAGTATGTATGATGTTGCCCTCTTGTTTTAGTCAATCATAGAGTGAGTAAGAAAAGTGTCCAAGTAAAATATTTGTCCTCGCAAGATTGTTGCACATTTTATTTGGATTTTGTATGTGTGTGTGTCTGTGTGTGTCTTTACACCGGAGGGATCTGTGGCCTACACATTTTTATACATTCTCACAAATAGCTGATATGGCGGATTGATGTGCTGGAGCGGCCCCTGGTTCTCAGTGTGCTGGAGCGGCTCCTGGTTCCCAGTGTGCTGGAGCGGCCCCTGGTTCCCAGTGTGCTGGAGCGGCCCCTGGTGCCCAGTGTGCTGGAGCGGCCCCTGGTTCCCAGTGTCTGTCACACTGTGATGAATGGCATCATCACCACAAACCAAAAAGTGCCAACACCCTCCAACCAGCCTTCCCACCATATTAACACAGTTATTTATTTCTGCTCTGCCATTCAGTAAATAGGAATGTTTATAAACTAGGCTGCCTGCCCCGGCCAAGATGTCTGCAGGCGATAACACTCTGGTCAGCAGCTCTGGAGAGGAGAGGAGAGGGCTTTCCTCTCTCAGCTCTGTTCACCTGTCTAAAGCCTGGCTGGATAACATGCCTGGTGTGTTCTTACAGGGAGAGTCATTGTTACAGTCGAGATGAGAGACACAGACCCTTGAGAATTAGCCAGTGAGGGACTACAGTTGATGTAATCAGCACATTGTATACCTCTGAGTGGATAACTGATGAAGACATTGACATTGGAACCACCATGCTATACTGGCTGTTCAGGTATCTAGAGGAGTGTGTGTCTTCACAATGACATAACTGGTTCACCACTGTTTATGGCTCTCTTTTGTCTCTGTGGACCTTTCCTGCTTTATCTAATCGTCTTTCCAGACATCCTGCAACATTTTCCTCCAGGCCTTTTTGCCAGGAAGTGTGATCATTACGAGGAGAGAGCTGTCTGTCTGTCTTTCTTGTCATCCTGTTCTTTCGGGTCAGCCTGTCTCTGTCAGTCTGTCTGTCTGTCTGTCTGTCTATTCAGTGGGCGACAGTGAAGGACTTCAGTGGTGGTCAGAGAGATAGAAGAAGAAGAAGTGGTCGGTCAGAGAGATAGAAGAAGTGGTCGGTCAGAGAGATAGAAGAAGAAGTGGTCGGTCAGAGAGATAGAAGAAGTGGTCGGTCAGAGAGATAGAAGAAGAAGTGGTCGGTCAGAGAGATAGAAGAAGAAGTGGTCGGTCAGAGAGATAGAAGAAGAAGTGGTCGGTCAGAGAGATAGAAGAAAAAGTAGACAACAAGGAGATAGCATAACTGACACTTTAACAAACAAACAAAACCCACAACAGCCTTGCAGTGCTGCCTTCCTCTAAACCCATCCTAGCCTTCAATTATTACTGTATCAATACTGATTAGAGTCCATTCATTTAGGGAAGCCGCTGGGCAAGATCAATTAAAAAACATATAGTAGGAATATTTGGATCATGCATTGGAATACATTGGATCCTATTTGATCAGTGGTGGAATTTCCGGCTTGAGGAAGCCTGTCTCTGGATGTGTCACTGTCCCTACTTAGTGAATGATCTATATGGGGAGGCAGCTTGATGGTGGGTCCCACTCTGGATGTGTCAACATCCCTACTTAGTGAAGGACCTATATGGGGAGGCAGCTTGACGGTGGGTCCCACTCTGGATGTGTCACCGTCCCTACTTAGTGAAGGACCTATATGGGGAGGCAGCTTGACGGTGGGTCCCACTCTGGATGTGTCACCGTCCCTACTTAGTGAAGGACCTATATGGGGAGGCAGCTTGACGGTGGGTCCGACTCTGGATGTGTCCCCGTCCCTACTTAGTGAAGGACCTATATGGGGAGGCAGCTTGACGGTGGGTCCCACTCTGGATGTGTCACCATCCCTACTTAGTGAAGGACCTATATGGGGAGGCAGCTTGACGGTGGGTCCCACTCTGGACGGGGGATAGGGAGTGGCGTCTGCACATATGTCTCCCTGACAAACCCCCATCTGCTGATGCTGTCTGGCAGACTTCATCTATTATTGATCAGCTCCTGAGGAGGCTTCTTGGCCAGTGGAACAAACTCCATCTAAGAAGGCCACAGAGGCCCATGTCCGCATCTCATCCCTGCTACTGGAACTCTCCCTCTCCTCCGCCCCACTCATCTCTCATTGAGACTCAGTTTGCGTAACCAAGTGAGAGCGGCCATCAACTACACTGTGTACCTGACGGTCAAAAATACAGAGGAAACAAACCAATATACCATCTAACCACAACCTCCCCTCTTCCTCCATCTTCCTCAGCCTCCTCAGAGTCAAATGAAAGGAGGACAGGGGTGTGAGTCAGGCTCTGATCCCATTGCTCTGTCCTGTGATCTCGGAGATGAAAACATCCACAGAACATACAGAAGTCGATGAGTGATGAGTAAACAGCGGGGGGTTTACACACCACCATAATTAGCAGGTGGCATATGCCAGGACTGTCAGGCAGTGTTTCAGCAGCACGTTAACGCCTCTCTGCCATCTGTCCCTGAGGAGTGGTGGACCGCGGCTGACACTCCCGGCCGTCACTCCACCGCAACTTGGCTGAGGACCCCTCCAGGTCCCCTAACTATTGCCTGTCATGAGCTGTAGACTGTTTTACGTCAAGGGACTTTAGAATAGACAAAGATGGTCTCAAATAATTTCCTATACTTTGCTTTGCACCATTAATCTGCTGTCTATCATGTCTATCAGACAGGAAGGTGATGTTTTATCTTACTTTCTCAACACATTTCATCTACATTTGGGGTTTACAAAAACAACGTGGTAAAGAAACAACATGGTTCCTTGATAATAGTTCTGGAGGCATGTATTTGGCTTTCTAATGACACAGACAAACCATTACCTCACCATTTTATTTCTATGAACTCTACTCCGCCTCCCCGATCGACTCCAATGCAGGACTGTGTTCAAAGACTTTCCCGCCATCAAACTAATCATGGAAACTGCATTACAGCTCTCAGTAGCTTTCTCACGAGTTGTATAAAAAGACATGTTAGAGAGGAGGGGGAGGAAGAGGACGATGCTGAGCGCACTCATTTGGCCCGAGAACACTTCCTCTCATGTGTAGCCATTCCAAATATATACAAATATATTTGGAGAGAATGTTATTTGAAGGGGGAAAATCTTCAGGAAACAAGATGATGTCTGAGAGTCGGGCATGTGACTGCGATCCCTTGAGAGAACCAGCAGCAAAATAGCAGGGGACAGTTTGTGTTCTGTCCAAGGTAGCGGCACTACTGCTAATATCCTCAACACCCTCTCACATTTCTCATGATGGGATGAGTATGGAATGATGATGATGGTTGTGTGGATGATATCTCTATTCTGATTCTTACATGGTAAAGCCTCAACTCTGTGACTGGTACTCCAGAAAACAGTGCAGGGTACCCGATTCAGTGGCATGTTGTCTTTGGGCCATTTGAGGAGTTGTATACATTCCAGGCTATTTTTCTTAGCTGTTCAGTTTCTGCTTTGACTACATCCACACCGTCCATTTGACTGGAGTATGGGAGCGGGTGGGTGGGGCTTTCCAAAACAAGGATGACAACAAAGAACAGACACTGTGCCTCCAATAAGTGTCTCTGTCTCCTTCTATATGTAGCACAGTGCCAAATAGTATCATTGATTTATTCAGATAACTTCCTTCTTCTCCATAACAGAAGAGGAAGTGGATTTAAAAGGGCATGCCCGGAGTCCAAAGAAGTGAGTGATGTGAAATGTTTTAGTGTTATATGTGATTAGGGTTGAAGAATTCTGATAACTTCCCCAACTTTCCAGAAATCCACAGGTTTTCCAGAAATACCAGTTGGAATATTCCTGGAATCAGAAGGGAATAAACAGGAATTCCTGGAATCAGAAGGGAATAAACAGGAATTCCTGGAATCAGAAGGGAATAAACAGGAATTCCTGGAATCAGAAGGGAATAAACAGGAATTCCTGGAATCCTCCAACCGGGATTTCAAAAAAACCTGGGAATTTGGGGGAAATTACCAGAATATTGCAACCCTGATCACATATCACACTAAAACTATAACATATCACATTCGTGATCATAAGTGAGTCAAAAAAAGTGTGGATTTAAATATATTTTCATCTATAGTAGAGCTGCACCACACAGAAGTGTGTAGACAGTAAATAAACAAGCAGAGTGTTAAATCATACAGCCGTTTAACAGGGGAATATTTTGGCAGGTTTCTTGATGAGAGGGCCTCTTGTGATCTTGTTTAGCTTTTTTGTTATTTTTTGAATCAGACTAATTAAGATTTGGTGAGGTGCAATGAGGATTAATAACCTACAACGGGGCAGTAAAACGCGAAACAATCGTGCTGCTTTCAAGCCAGTCAGCAGTGGTGCTCCTTTGAAGCCTCCTTTTACTGTACACATCCCCTTAACAAGACTCTGTAGGAAACCATGAGGAGCAAGAGCTTTTTCTTCTTTTCAGCCTTTTGAAGTGGATGTGAGCAAATGGGTGTCTGGCCGGTTCTGGAGAGGCTCCTTGGCTATGAATAATTTGATTATACAGCCAGAACCATTTACTCTTCATAAACAACAAAAAACAGCAACAACAGCAACTGAGTAGTCGCTATGCAGGGCCAACGAACTGGAGGTTATTTTTCCAGTGCCTCCACCTGTAGGCTACATTCTTGTCATATGGGAGAGTGCCAGCACGAGTGACAAATACAGGAAGAAAAACAACAAATTCACTTCTCCTTTTCTTTCCTTTAAATTAAGTGGCTCTCCTGGGGAAAAAAATACTTTCTCAGCCAGCTCAATCATTTGGGCGGAAATGACACCAACAAATGAGCAGGGACATTAATAAATGGGACTGAATAAATAATAAAAGGACTGGAGCTGTGGACTTCACTGAATGTGAATATTGCACGCTGATTAACTGCCAATTAAAAATCAAAATGTTCCTATTATGACACACTTTTTTATTTTATCAATATTTTCCTTTTTATGAAATGAAAAAAAACCTCTGTGGCCTCAAATACAATACACATCCCTCAGTGTAATTGTGTCTACTTCTGAGGAGGAAATAAAGGTTTTCACTTAGGCAGAGAGATGTTTGTTTTCAAAATGATTTATTCCCCTCCGCTGGAGATCATTGTAGTGGCTCTGATGCCAAAGGGAAAATAATGTGGAGTGCTTGAACGGCAGCTATCTAGAGTGATTCTGAGCAGAGAGAGAGGGGGGGGGGAGAGAGAGATCGACACAGAGAGAGAGAAAGAGAGAGAGACACAGAGACAGATCAACAGAGAGAGAGACATATCGACAGAGAGACAGAGAGACAGATCGACAGAGAGAGAGAGAGCGAGAGAGAGCGACAGAGAGAGGTTGACAGAGAGAGAGAGCGAGAGAGAGCAACAGAGAGAGATCGACAGAGAGAGATCGACAGAGAGAATGAGAAAGAGAGAGAGCAAAAGAGAAAGCTAGTCAGGCTGTGTCTACCTGGCTGCTGTCTCCACATCTCCCTTTAAAAAGATTCTCTGGTACTTGTGGTCCCCGAAAATGGCATACTACGTCACATATGTGCACCAGGTCATTGCTCTCTCTCGCTCTTCTGTGTGTGCATTTTGCTAGCTGTCATTCAAATGGTGAGGGGCTGAAGCTCATTAGCTAGTATTCAAATTGCTAGGGGGCTGGCCCAATTTTGGGGAAAATGTAGACGAAATGGCAAGGCACAGTGTCCAGAAAGAAAATAAAATCACATTCAAACTAGGGATTTCGTGGGGTAATTAAACAGTAATTCTGCTCATAGATTCGGCATCTATTAACTACACATTTACACATACAGCCCAAAAGCAGAAGGTTTAAAAAATACTTAGTAGTCAACAAAGTTCTAGAGAATGTCTTTAAGGTTCAAGTCAACCAACCTACATCATGCATCATGGTGTTTAATTAGGCATATCATATGCAACAGAATAAGCAGTGCAACAATCTCCCTCCTGGACAATATGAAACCTCTGGACTGAGAATAGGAGAGCTGCAGCACATCCATCCTTCTGCCCTACAGGCCTACATAAAAAATATGTTCAATATCATTGATCAATGACCATTAGTCACATGGGGCCCACAAACACAGTGATTTTTAGGTGTTTGCATCCACTATGGGAGATGCACTGCCTATATAGTTAAGATATTTTCATTCCTTCAAATCATTTTTCCCCCTTTTACAAGCTTTATAATCATAAAGTTAAACAAAGGTTGGAGTGCAACAGCCTAAAATGTAGGAGTTTATAAGTTATATATTGCTACTAGAGACAACTTGACATTGTCTTCCCTTATGGAAAAAACAGATGAATGTCACATGTGATCATGTGTGAATTGTTCCAAAAACACATGTTTTCATGTGATCACGTGATCTTATGTGAAGTTAATGTGATAACATGTGACAACATGAAAAGCAACGTGATAACATGAAACTATACATGTGAAAACGTGTGAAGCGTTCCAAAAACAAGTTTTCACATGATTTCTTATCGAAATTTCACGTGAAAACATGTGCTTTTCCTATGTGGTTTTCCTGTAAGGGTTCAAATGCTCTCCTTATTTTAAACATAATACTTTATTCAGGTGAAAAAGGTAATTTATTGTCCGAATCTGGCAATAGTAGCCAATTCAATAAAGGAAGCCAATGACTGAGCGGGAAAAGATGGACCACTTCCAAATCATTTTTAGATGGCTTGTTGTGCCAAGGCAATCTGAAGATTAAAAACATCTCTTGAATTACAACGACACGCCACAAAATAAAATTAATGCAGTATTTTCATTAAAAGAATTCAGTCTCAGAGTGTTTCACTGTCCATTAGATAAAGGGGGAGGTAAACACGAGAAAGTACCGTGATGCTTGTGTCGGGTACAGGCTTTTAGGCAAATACACAGCATCACACCGCGGCCCCGTGCAATTCAATCACACGTCCCTCGCCGAGTGGTTGGTGAAGCAGCATACCAATGTGGGAATCTGGGGGAAAGTGTTTGAAGCTGCCGAAAGAATAATTCAGTTACCCAATTTATATACTACAATTGACTTGAGTTAAGAAAAATGAATACAACCACATAAGACAATCACGTATTTTTTGGAAGCCTCTTTTAATATGTGGAGTTTTCAGATACAGTTCAATATATCATTGCAACCTCAATTTAGGTTTTATTATGTTGTCAAAGTGGGCTACTTTTCAAATTGCAGATCAGATCCCTCCCAAATTTTCCGAAACTAAGGCAACATAGGAAATCAGAAACACATGTCGCGTCAGATTTATGAAAAGCCTTGAATTGAAACGTCTTCAATTGAGAACAGACGGCCATATTAACATAGTCTGGACGAGGTGGTTAATAAATACGGCTGCAAGCACCTCTCATTGCATTATCAGATAAAGGGTTGGAAAATGCTTTAATCTGTGTGTTTTTTAATCAACCTCTTTCAAAAGATAAAAGATTTTTCAACAATTATTTAGCTTTTTTTTTGCAAGTATGCATATACTACCTGCATAAGGGGTTTTCCAAACCACCTTGATAGGCCCTACAACTGAATTCACAAACAAGCCATTTAACCGAATAAGCAGACTGATTAAACCTTTTACTTCGACATCAAAGAATGGGTTTTAATTAAGCAAATGAGTTGTTTGATAAAACTAAATTCACCGGTCTATACCACAGTTTAAATGCACTTCATCATGAGAAAGATAGGCTTTGTTTTATGATTATGAAGCGCTTTAGGCTATATATTCAAATTCAACGCCTCAATATTGAAGTCATAAAAAATAAGGGGCATACGTTTTATTGAGTTATTTTTTCTTTCTCAATTCCTGTTCTCTTAATTTGCTCACCTTGTTGCCAGATGTTCATTATCAGGGCACGGAAGGAAAAAACTGGTACCATCAAACACATTTATTAGACAAAGTAAGCCTTTGACCAGTAGGCTACGCTACAAGATGGTTTGTGTTATTAGTGCCCTCTTTATTTATTTTGTATTTTTTATAGAAATAGACACTAATGATTTATACATTGTTATATAAATTATGGTGCTACTAATATAGTGTCAAATGTAGGCTATACCTTAATGGTTTCCTTATCTTATGGTGTCCTTTCGAAATACGGACGAGCGCAGCAAAAGATGCTGAAAAATCACAAGTCGAACTTCGAGCTGGTCTTGAGCTCTTCTGCCACCGTTTGGATATTTCAAGCAACTACCACATTGGATTCTTCTAATCTGCGCGGTCTGGTTTCCATTGACGTTTATTGTAATAAAATATTGATTTCACACAAACGTACAAAAAGCTAAATATCAACTCAAAAGAAAAAATATTGACAATGTTCACGAAGTTCAGTCAAATTAACATCTAACTATATTTACTGGCTCAAACCAGAAATCCAATATGCTTTGGATGGACCCAAGTAACCAGTTAAAAAATTCAACTCTCAAAAAAATTGTTTAAAAGGTTATTCATTTTAGGGAAGCTCAAACATGCAATTTTCTTGCTAAATGTATATCCATAGTATTATGGTTGAGATAAAAGATAGCCGTGTTAAAAAAAAAATACTTGCGCAAAACAGGATTTTTTTTAGGCTGAAAGTATGTGTTCAAAGGCCACAAAGTTTGTGACTATTCCGAAGTTTTAGCTCAAAGGACTGTACAAAACACAATATGTTGCCTCTCATATCAGCTTGTTGCCTTTTAATTAGCTGGTAGTTAATAAGGCAGAGACATACTTTGAGCCCTTTAACTTGTGTTAAACAAATTCATGCATCACAGTCAATTAGTCTGCAATGTAGGTCCCATAATAAACACAATCATTACAAACTATATTTTGTATGAACTCTATCTTTAATGAGCCTTTTCAGCTCCATTTTAGTACTGCTAAGTATCATGAAGCACACAAATGAGTAGTTGATATATGGCACACAAACAAATGTAATTAATGGCTTGGCTTTAACTACATGCACAAACCTAAATATTCTGCAGATTGCCTTTCTTTTCTCGGACTCATTGCCTGTTTTTATTCCCTGTTCTTTTCTAATGCAGCTTCCATCCCCTAAGTTCCCTTACAAAAACACAAGCCTATGTTATAAAGCTAATTGTAAAAACGCTAAGTCCTTTTGAGATACATGTTAATGTTTGTTGGCTAAATAAAAGTGCACTATGCCTTACTAGCAGTAGAATGCTGGTCTAGATCTTCTGTAGAAACGGTTCAAGAAACGCTGTTTTCTTTTCAATGATCTCACATCTTAAGGTGAGGGTAATTCATCTAACCATAAAGGCATACAATCAGAGTTTAGTAACTCTAGTACACATGTTTTACCCTTATAATAACCCAAAATATAAGGTTGTGTTACGCAATTTGTTGTTTCTGTTGTCGTTTCAGTCTTTGTAAACAATCAATGTGCATAACTTAAAATACCTGGACTGTCCATCATTGCACACAGAGCACTGTCCATGAGTGATTTGAATTGTCCAGTGATTTGTCCATGAATGAGTGATTTGAATTATCCAGTGATTTGTCCATGAATTTGAGTGATTTGAATTGTCCAGTGATTTGTCCATGAATTTGAGTGATTTGAATTGTCCAGTGATTTGTCCATGATTTTGAGTGCTACCCAGCACCATCCCTCAGCTTTAGGCTACTAAATAATGTGGTGGGGCTGCAACTCAGGATTGCATCTTCAACCCCTGAGTTAAACATACTGTCTAGGCCTACACACTGATAGGCTACAATGATCAACTCATATTTCAACATTAAGTGCAGGCAACAACATTATAACTCACAATCCTGATCTAGCCTATAATCTGTATCCACTCCAGGTAAGATGGCTGCAGTAGGTTCCTCATCCTAGGAGGGAGAGAAGTCAGGAAGTGGAGGAAAGGGAAAAGGAAGGAAATAACGTTGGAGGCAAGACTGTCTATTGTGATACTGTTTTCAGACTGTAAACTGTGTTGTTCTTCAAATGTACCTTGACTATATTAATATTGAGAAGGAGGAGCTTTATCATGTCATGTTTCTGTGATGCAACACTACATGACCAAAAGTTTATGGACGCCTGCTCATTGTACATCTCATTCCAAAACCATGGGCATTAATATGGAGTTGATCCCCTTTGCTGCTATAACAGCCTCCACTCTTCTAGGAAGGCGCTCCACTAGATGTTGGTACATTGCTGCTATAACAGCCTCCACTCTTCTGGGAAGGCTTTCCACTAGTTGTTGGAACATTGCTGCTGGGACAAAGCTTCCATTCAGCCACAAGAGCATTAGTGAGGTCGGGCATTGATGTTGGGCGATTAGTCCTGGCTCGCAGTTTGGCGTTCCAATTCATCCCAAAGGTGTTAGATGGAGTTGAGGTCAGGGCACCGTGCAGGCCAGTCAAGTTCTTCCACACCAATCTAGACAAACCATTTCTGTACGGACCTCGCTTTGTGCACAGAGGCATTGTCATGCTGAAACAGGAAAGGGCCTTCCCAAACTGTTGCCACAAAGTTGGAAGCACAAAATCATCTAGAATGTCATTGTATGCTGTAGCATTAAGACTTCCCTTCACTGGAACTATGGGACCTAGCCTGAACCATAAAAAACAGTCCCAGACCATTATTCCCCCTCCACCAAACTTTATAGTTGGCACTATGCATTGGGGCGGGTAGCGTTCTCTTGGCATCCACCAAACCCAGATTCGTCAGTCAGACTGCCAGATGGTGAAGCGTGATTCATCACACCAGAGAAGGTGTTTCCACTGCTCCCGAGTCAAATGGCGGCAAGCTAGGCTTGTGTGTGGCTGCTCGGCTATGGAATCCCATTTCATGAAGCTCCCAATGAATAGTTATTGTGCTGACATTGCTTCCAGAGGCAGTTTGGAGTGTTGCAACTGAGGACAAACTATTTTTTACAGCACTTGGCAGTCCTTGTGTGGCCTACCACCGCTATGGAGATTGCATGGCTGTGTGCTCGATTTTATAGTCCTGTCAGCAACGGGTGTGGTTGAAATAGCCGTATATTTGGTGTATATTCGGTTAGATTTTGGCCAGATTTTTTACAAATAATTTCCTCAGAGTCAGGTTTATCATTCGTTTCTGGTTGTGGAGTAGCCTTTTCACTAGATAAGGCATGGGAGGCTATAAACAAAATAGATGGGGGTGCAGTATTATAAAAAAAACAAGAATATAGTGTAACCAATCAAAGACAAGAATTTTCAATAAAGTTTTCAACGGTTGGCACGAATGACGGCGTTGACTCTGTAATCAGTGCTCAGTTTTAGCACCTGTTTCCTTATTCCAACTCGAAAGGAAACTTTCGAATTTCATGTTTATCTTCTACGCGGAAAGTTATGAAGCTTTGCATATTTATAGTTTTTTTATTTACAACATCCTTAAAATGCAGAAAGCCTTGAAGAAGTATTTTGTAAACATGGACGAGTATCTAGCCAGCATCGGTCTCTACAGGAAAATGATGGCACGAGACGCGTCCTGTCTATTTCGAGCTGTCTCTGAGCAGGTAGACTAGAGCAATTTAGCGAAATGTTTTTATACGTCCCATTTGACGTTCAACGTTCAGAATATAATATATTACATTTATCTGACTGAATTCATGGTGTGCGAATAGGAAGTTGTCGTCTTTTTCAAAATAAATGGTCGTTTGGGAACTCATGGGTTCATTTAGCCTGCCTGTTCATCTTCGGCTATGGTTAATTTGGCTGACTGAAATTATTGCCGAGGCCAGAGTTAAAATATGAATTGCACAACACTATGCTCCAGGGCGCAAAGAGGAGATTGTCGAATATGAAATACAGGTGCACTATGTAATGATTGATTTCTTTCCTCCAAGATGTATTACTCTCAGAATTACCATCAAAAGATAAGGAAAGACTGTGTCACCTTCATGAGAGAGAACCGATGCAACTTTGAACCTGTAAGTTGACTTCAAAATGTTTAAGGGTAGGGACGTCCCAAGAATTCCAGATAGATTTTAAGCAATCAGTCCCAAGTCTAATGGCATGCTTTATCTCCTAGTTTGTTGAAGGGTCGTTTGAGAAGTATCTGGAACGTCTGGAGGACCCCAAGGTATGTTTATAGAACTACATGTTATAAAAGCACATTGCTCAAGCCATGGGTCAGATTCAGACCATATGAAGAAAAGGTCATGTACATACTGTTGAATGTTTTTCTCCAGGAAACCACTGGCCAAGTTGAGATAAAGGCTTTGTCGTCGTTGTACAGGTAAGTGCTGCACAATGTGTTATCAGTTAAACATCACCTGCCACATTGTACAACCTTTGTGTTGGCCGACAGGATATTGTCAAATGTGATATGGAGAATTAGATTTATGTGAATTGCAGTTTAATGTATAAGTTTGTGTGGCAGGCGGTGCTTCCTTGTATACAGGTATCCTGGGAAGCCACCAACGGAGATAACTGAAGTAGACTACATGGAGAAGGTAAGTGTGGTTATTCACTGCCCAGGCCCTGAAGCATCTTAAATGCCTGACTAATGAAGTAATTACCAGGCAAAACTGAACCAGGTTGCTAATTGAATCAGGTGTGTGGATAGGGGGTGATGTGTAATACGAAAGTATGTGGAACCCCCTTCAAATTAGTGAAGTTGACTATTTCAGCCATACCCGTTGCTGACTGGTGTATAAAGTTGAGCACCCAGCCATGCAATCTCCATAGACAAACATTGGCATTAGAATGGTCCGTACTGAAGAGCTCAAGTGACTTTCAACGTGACACTGTCATAGGATGCCACCTTTCCAACAAGTCAGTTTGTCAAATTTCTGCCCTGCTAGAGCCGCCCCAGTCAACTGTAAGTGCTGTTATTGAAGTGGAAACATCTAGGAGCAACAACGGTTCAGCCACAAAGTGGTAGTACACAAACACACAGAACGGGATCGCGGAGTGCTGAAGCACATGGCGTGTAAAAATCGTCTGTCCTCAGGTGCAACACTCACTAGAGTTCAAAACGGCCTCTGGAAGCAACATCGGCACTTTTCATCGGGAGCTTCGTGAAAAGGGTTACCATGGCTGAGCGGGCGGATACAAGCCTAAGATCACCATGTGCAATGCCAAGCATCAGCTAGAGTGGTGTAAAGCTCGTGCCAATAGCGTTTCAAACGTCACTCGCTCTGTGACCTGGAGTAGTTGTTCCCCTTGCTCTGCAAGGGCTGCTGCGGCTTTTGTGGAGCGATGGGTAACGATGCTTCGAGGGTGGCTGTCAATGTGTTCCTTGTTCAAGCCCAGGTAGCGTCGGAGGGGGATGGAAGCTATACTGTTACACTGGCAATACTAAAGTGCCTATAAGAACATCCAATAGTCAAAGGTATATGGAATGCAAATGGTATAGAGTCCTATAAATACTATATTAACTACAACCTAAAACCTCTTACCTTGGAATATTGAAGTCTCATGTTAAAAGGAACCACCAGCTTTCATATGTTAAGTTCTGAGCAAGGAACTTAAACGTTAGCTTTTTTACATGGCACATATTGCACTTTTATTTCTCCAACACTTTGTTTTTGCATTATTTAAACCAAATCGAACATGTTTCATTATTTATTTGAGGCTAAATAGATTTTTATTGGTGTATTATATTAAGTTAAAATACATGTTCATTCAGTATTGTAATTGTCATTATTACAAATAAATTTTAAAAATCGCCCGATTAATCGGTATCTGCTTTTTTTTGTCCTCCAATAATCGGTATCAGCGTTGAAAAAACAATCGGTCGACCTCTAGTGGAAACGTGTTTCTCTTGAGTGATGAATCACGCTTTATCTGGCTGTCCGATGGACAAATCTGGGTTTGGCGACGCCAGGAGAACGCTTACCTGCCCTAAAGTTTGGAGAAGGATTAATGGTCTGGGGCTGTTTTTAATGGATCTGGCTAGGCCCCTTAGTTCCAGTGAAAGGAAATCTTAATGCTACAGCATACGATATTCTAGACGTTTCTGTGCTTCCAACTTTGTGGAAACAGTTTGGGGAAGGCCATTTCCCGTTTCGGCATGACAATGCCCCTGCGCAAAAAAAAAGCGGTCCTTACAGAAATGGTTTGTAGAGATCTGTGTGGAGAACTTGACTAGCCTGCAAAGACCCCTGACTTCAACCCCATCAATCTTTGAATTGAAACTCCGACTGCGAGCCAGGCCTAATCGCCCAACATCAGTGTCAAAGGGAGGACCATTTTAATGCCCATGATTTTGGAATGAGATGTTTGATGAGCAGGTGTCCACATACTTTTTGTAGTGTGCTTTGGTTTGTCCACTAGATGGTACTGCTCTCATTTGAGAAGACTACAGCCAAAGATGGTGTATGAAAATGGGGTTCATTCAGGCTGCTTACCATTGGAAGCAACAAAAAAAGTCAGTTCCAGTCTCGGTAACTTGGTGTGTCTCCCATAGACACCAATGCGATAGCAGCTGGGTTCGGTCTACTTCGTTCATTGAACCTGGAAAAAAAACAGCAAGTCATGCTTAAGTCTGTTACCTCTATTTCTCTCTTAGTTTGTTCTCTATTCTGTAGACCAGATGTTCCCCAACTTTTTTTGTTGTCCCGTACCCCTTCAAACATTCAACCTCTGGCTGCGTACCCCTCTAGCACCAGCACTCTCAAATGTTTTTTTGCCATTATTGTAAGCCTGCCACACACCAACACACTATACGATACATATATTAAGCGTGAGAATGAGTGTTTGATACAACACGGCTCGTGGGAAGTGACAGCGCTTCTAATAATCATCAATAATTTAGCTCTATTTAACCATCTTACATAACCTTATTTGTTCTTCACAAATTGTGAATAACTCACCACATGTTAATGAGAAGGGTGTGCTTGAAAGGATGCACATAACTCTGCAATGTTGTATTGGAGAGAGTCTGTCTCTTAAATCTTTTTCCACACAGTCTACCTGTATTTCATTTTCATGTTAGTGAGGGCTGAGAATCCACTCTCACATAGGTACCTGGTTGTAAAGGGCATTAGTGTCTTAACAGCGCAATTTGCCAAGGCAGGATAGTCGGAGCGGAGCCCAATCCAGAAATCTGGCAATGGCTTCTGATTTTTAAATTAAATGTTCACAGAACCGCTTGTTGCAATATAAATGGACTGTTTGAAAATGTGAAGTAAAAATGTTTTATTTTATTTGGCGTACCGCCGACGGCAGTTTGGGAATAACTGCTGTAGACAATTTGATTTGGGGGGACTCTACCATTTGATGACTGGTTAAGAGTAAAAATGCTTTACACTTCTGCTCTCTGACTGTTGCAGATTCTGCTGTGTTGCTCCAACAATGGCCATTATGATGTTGTGTACCCCAGGAACTACCCCATCCACGCAGCTCTGTGTCAAGGTCTGTACTCTCACTCATCAGAATTCAGAAAAATCAGTGGAGAATGGTGGGAGGAGTTATTGGAAGACTGGGTCACTGTAATGGCTAGAATGGTATAGATGGAACCGTGTCATACACGTCAAAGGTAAGGAAACCACATGTTTGACTCAATTCCATTCTAGCCATTTCAATGAGCCCGTCCTATAGCTCCTTCCACCAGCTCCACAGCAGTGGATAAATCTTCACTCTAAGTCCTATAAACTGGCTACTCATTTATTTTAGTTACTCAACATTTTAAATGATCAGCACTTTCATGTGTAGTGATTAGGAAATGTACAACCTTTTTCTCCAACTGGATCCAGCTCTGTTGTATGAGCTGCTGTACACACAAGTCCTTGGTGTCGGCGAGGCAGAGGTGCAAGGAGCCTTGGAAGGGTTCCATGGCGGAGGTCGTCGTTATAGGAACAGCCTGTCGGTGTGCAGTGAGGATGCAGGCTATGACACCCCTGAGGACAGGGGTCAGACTCTGAGGTGAAGTTGTGCCCTGCACACCACTTTTGATTTCCATAAAGCCCTCTACACTAAACCTAAGTCTTACAGTTGCTAGTTACTTGGGTCATTCCATAAAAATGAGTCCCTTTTGCATCCCTTTGATATTTTAACTTGTGCACCAATATTGAGTTTTAAAAGCCTGTTTATATTAAGTGCCCTTAATATAGACCACATGGAAAATTCAATACATACTTTTAACTAAAGACCTGGTAAAGGGCCAAAATTCAGCATTTTGACATGTCCTACTGTGTTCCCTCTGACTTCTGGGAAAATGAACACACTTCATCCCAAAATGGCCACGTTTTTAGCATCATTGTAAATCCCTAGGTATTTTTTTGCTTTGACAGTTATTTTTTGAAGATTATTATAATACATTATTTTTTTCAAAGATAGGTGTAGATCAGAATCTGGTGCGACCACCATTTGCCTCATGCAGGGTGACATTTCGTTTACGTAGAGTTGATCAGGCTGTTGATTGTGGAGTGTTGCCCCACTCGTTAATGGCTGTGCAAAGTTGCTGGATATTTCCGGGAACTGGAACACACAGTCGTACACGTCAATTGAGAGCATCCCAAACATGCTCAATAGGTGACGAGTTCGATGAGAATGCAGGCCATGGAGGAGCTGAGACATTTTCTGTAGCTTATGCCTGCCCATACCATAACCCCACCTCCACCATGGGGCATTCTGTTCACAATGACATCAGCAAACCACTCGCCCACATGACGCCGTACACTGTTTTCCATCTGCCTGGTACAGTTGTAACCGGGATTCATCTGTGAAGAGAACACTTCTCCTGTGGCATTTGCCCACTGCAGTTGTTTACGACGCTGGAACTGCAGTCAGGTCAAGACCCTGGTGAGGACAACGAGCATGCAGATGAGTTTCCCTGAGACTGTTTCTGACAGTTTGTGCAGAAATTCTTCGGTTGTGCAAACCCACAGTTTAATCAGGTGGCTGGTTTCAGACGATCCCACAGCTTAAGAAGCCGGACGTGGAGGTCCTGGGCTGGCGTGGTCACGCGTAGTCTGCGGTTTGTGTGGCCGGTTGGACGTACTGCCAAATTCTCTAAAACGCCGTTGGAGGCAGTTCATGGTAGAGAAATTAACTTTAAATTATCTGGGAACAGCTCTGGTGAACATTCCTGCAGTCAGCATGCCACTGTGTGACAACACTGCAGATTTTAGTGTCCATTTTTAAATGGGCCTCCCGAGTGGCGCAGCGGTCTATGGCTCTGCACCTCCGTGTGCATCACAAAAGGTCGTGATTGGGAGTCCTGTAGGGAGATGCACAATTGGCCCTGTGTCGTTAGGGTTTGGCCGGGGTAGGCCGTCATTGTAAATAAGAATTAGTTAACGGACTTGCCTAGTTAAAGGTTTTTCAAAAATTATTATAGACCCTTTTCTGTGTTTGAAACCATTGCCGCACAAGGGCGACGCGCAATTTGTGACAGACCAAGGAGTTCTTATAGAACGGCAGCTAAAAAAACATTAAGCATATGAGAACCCCAAAAATATTTTGTAATATAACCGGAACTCTACGCTGTTGAATGGGATGGCCATGGCTTTCTTGATGCCGCCAAGAGATGCGTGCGACGTCTGTCGTGTGCTGGAAAAGGGTCTGCACCTGTGTAATGATCGTGCCACACAGGTCAGGTGGCTGGATTATCTCGGCAAAGGAGAAATGTTCACTAACGGGGATGTAAACCACATTTGAGAGAGAGATGCTGGAAAATTTTACTTTCTGGTGTTTTGTGGTGGAAAACTGAGTGGACTGAGCGTAACACACGTTTTGTGAAGCTTTCATTCAATTGCCTATTCCTATTGCACACAAGCTTCCATTCCCTTTGTGACAAGGGGACTAATGGCTGATGTTTTAAGATGAACACATCAACCCTGTTACTTTTATTTGGCACTTAGTAGTTTTTTTTTTACATCTTGATGGGAAAACATGTATGTTCAATTTAGGTGAAATAATCAAAAAACATTTTTTACTAAGTTACATTACCCAAAAGGCACTCATGTCGTGAAACAACTCACCTACAATATGCATAAATTCACCAAAGCGTCTATACACTGAGCCCAGCAGAATTTCAGTTCTTGATACATACCGGTGCGCCTGGCACCTACTACCATACCCCGTTCAAAGGCATCTCAATCTTTTGTCTTGCCCATTCACCCTCTGAATGGCACACATACACAATCTCAAGGCTTAAATCCTTTGTCTCGTCCACTTCAGAATCTGTGTAGATGAAGGGGATCATGTCTTTCACCTGGTCAGTCTGTAATGTAAAGAGCAGGTGTTCTTAATGTTTAGTACACTCTGTTTTGTAGTCATTGTATGAATTTTGTTTCAGGTTTTTGTAAAGTACCATTTTTCTACACTCTGTTTACTTTCTTGTAGGGATGATTGGGAGTTCAATGGGCACAGTCGCACAGAGGACAAAGCCCGACCTGGAGCAGAGGAAGCAAAGGTGGCAACGTTTTCTATAGCGCCTATTGTTACCACTGAGTTGTAGTTGATACAATTTTTTGGGGGAGGAAGACTAGATTCTAGGAACACAAATCCAGTTTCTTTCTCTTCCTAAGACTCCAGATGGACCAGCAAAACTCTCTCTCCCGTACAAGGTGCTCAAAGCACTGGATTCTGAGATGTACAGAAATGTCCAGTTTGACGTATGGCATGACAGTCGCAGAGGTATGCCATGTTGCCTGCCCCCTTCTGTTTCTTGTGGAACTGCTGAATTAATAATGAGACATTAGTCATAAACGACAAGATTCACACAGAGCAGACCTTTTATCCGTGGGGTTGATATGATTATACCGTACATTCATTTCTTAATGTAGAGCAGTTGTATAATTGGGTGTTCTGGAATGGCATATCATTTCTCTGAAACAGAGATGCAGAAAACTGATTACATGGTGTTTGCTGGAAGACAGTACTTCTTGGGAGACAAGTGTCAGGTACAGTAATCCAATTTATCCACTTAATTAAGATGTATTTTTATTTTTAAATACTCCAAATGAGTAAGGGTAGCCCATGTCTTCCATGCAGGTTCGTCTAGACCCCAAAGGAAAGTATTACAATGCCTTCATTCAGGAGGTGGGCACTCACCCCAGCGCTGTGACAGTGTTCATCGAAGAGCTTGGAGAAAAGTGAGATACCTGTCCCTTTATAAAACACCCCAATTGAACTGACTTACACACAGGCACTTCTACACAGCACCCATCAATGTGTGCTTATTTTAGTTTTCTGGCACATTCTTGTATTAGAGCAGTAAGAGGAACTGCCCCTCCCTACCGTCAGGCTTTGCTGCAAATTTACACCCCAACCCGAGTACTCCGTTCTGCCACCTCTGATCTCTTGGTCCTCCCACTCAACCCAGTACAAGGGCTTCTCTGTCCTGGCACCCCAATTATGGAACCAGCTTCTCCTTGAAGCAGAGTCCTTGCTCAACTTCTGACCCCCCCCCCTTGCCCACAAAAGCCTTTTGTGAATTAACACTTTACTACTTTTCCCCTTACTAGCTCTGACTGCTGATAGCTACGTTATTGAGGAAAATGTGCTTACTGTATGTGGTTGTCCCACCTAGTTATCTTAAGATGAATGCACTGGAAGCCACTCTGGATAAGAGTCTGCTAGATGACTAAAATGTAAATGTACCATCCCAAATGGTTCAGTCATACGGTATGATAGATGCAGTGGTTCACCATCAAGAAGGTGCTCTTTTCAATATTAGGTTTATGAGACCTCTCTATACCCCACCCACCCCTTTCAGACATCTTGTGTCTCTGACTAACTTCAAGCCTGTGAACCCTGTCCCTGCCTGGAACATCACCCCGAGCCGCAAGGGACCATCATACAGCCGGCCTGAGCAGTATCCTGGAGAGATGGGTCAGTATGCCCTTTAACCGTTAGATGGTCTTAGTAAGTTTTTAATAGCAGTGAACATCGTATTGGCCTTGGACCATTGAAGACCTGTACAACGGTTAGCCCTTCTGTATGTTAGATTCAGAGTTGCGGGGCCGGCGGCGTTTCTTTAAGAAACCCAGAGGGAAGGAGATGCTGATGGTGTCTGGCCTGCCTCCCCGCTTTCAATCAGGCCCCGGCGGCATACTCCCTGGGCGTGCCCCTGGCATGCATGCCCCCACACCACCACCAGAGACAATGCCCTACGAACACTATCGGCCTCATCTTCCACCCAGGCCCCCGCGAGGATATGGCCCACCCAGGTTGGTGTGCTTTACACCGCTGCTGTACTTCACCATTACTGAAGGTCATGTTCCTTACCGTTGATTATACTATGCTGTTGCCAATCTGGGTTCTGTTCAGAAGTTCAGCCCGTTTCCTGAACAATCATCCCCTCGTTGGGCCGGAGATGACATACTACCCTCACTCAGGAAAACGCTGCTACCACAGCTTCGACAACTACTCATTCAGGTCACGGTAATACGCCTTTTATCGTCTTAGCGATGTCAAGCAGAATGAGCAATTTGAGCTACAGTAACTTTGGATATTACCGGTGGCCCTGCCCATAGAGAATGTAGTCATGGTTCGACATGACGTGGTGTTGTGGTTATAAAAGTATGTGTATTCATTTGAGCTCTTGCAGCCGAAGCAGGCGCCAGATCCCTGCTATCAGCAAGGAGTGCCAGTTCAGCTACGTCCCCGAGGCAGGACAGGAGGCACAGGACATGGATGGAACAATCACCTTCTATGAGATTGAGGGGGGAGATGAAACTGCCTTCCCTCCCTTGTCGGTAACTATGTAGCCAGCCCAGAAGCCCACAGGCTACAGACTTTGATAGTTGGGAGCATTAGTATTCAAGTCAACCTGCTGTCTACTTTTGTAACTGTCTCTTTAGGGACAGACTGTAGAAAATCCCATGGTTCCAGCACTCCCTACATTCTGGGTGCAGCAGGGGCCGAGCCCCATCCCCACATCTGGTAAACAGGCCTTGACTTCATCAGAGGAGGACGCTGACGAGAGGAGCAATGGTGACGACCAGGGTAGGCCAGCCTGTCCAGTGACGCCGTCTTGATCACAAAAAATGTATTTGTTTTTGAGTTGGAATGTAAATGGTAAATCCTTGGTGTGTCTCAGGTGAATATTCAGAGGAGTACATCTATACTGGCGAAGGTGAGTGTGTTGACATCACCTGCTTGTGAGGTTTCTGTGAAGAGCTGGTAGGACAGTCCTTGGCCACCATTTTATTATATGCTGTTCTGTAGATGCATTTTCAACAGATTTCCATTAGGTAAAGACAAATTGGGCTATTCCATTTCCCAACTGATTCTGTCATTTGGTAACAGTCAAGGCTCACAATTTGAAGACCCTTTGTACAATATGGATACACGTTCACAATTGTCTTGTTAAATCATCTTGCAGGCACAGGGTTCCAGAGCCCATCAGTGTATGCTGCGGCAGAGTCCACTGCCAACCTGGTACTCTTCACTTGCTTTTTTGTTGAAACTTTTAATAACTATAGTGAAAGTATAGTTTCACATGTGGGATGATTAGATGTATTGTATAATTTCCCATTCATGTCAATTTACTTGCTTTTTATTGGGGTTGATTGGTTTGATTGCATTCCTGTCTCCATTTGTTTTGCCTGCCTTTACAGACCATTGAAGAGGGAGGATCTTGTGCTGGCTCACCACAAGAGGGCATGGCTAGTTATAGCTACACTCAGTCACAGCAGGTACTAGAAGCTTTAAAATCTGCTTTACCCAACTCCTCAATTGTCACATTTTGTCAGAAAAAAACATCAGGTTTTAAGTTTACTCAAACTGTAGAAGGTTCATTTTCTTTGGACAAAAGTTACTTGTATGGCTTGACTTTTTAGGTGAGTATTCAGACCCTTTGCTATGGGACTCATTTGTGCGGTGCATCCTGTTTCCATTGATCATCCTTAAAATGTTGCTATAACTTGATTGGAGTCCACCTATTGTAAATTAAATTGTTTGGAAATGATTTGGAAAGGCACACCTCTATATAAGGTCCCACAGTTGACAGTGCATGTCAGAGCAAAAAACAAGCCATGGGGTCCAGGTTTGTGTTGAGGCACAGATGTGAAGGCTACCAAAAAAATGTCTGCAGCATTGAAGGTCCTCAAGAACAGTGACCTCCATTCTTCAATGGAAGAAGTTTACAACCACCAAGACTCTTCCAAGAGCTGGCTGCCTGGCCAAACGGAGCAATTGGGGGAGAAGAGTCTTGGTCAGAGAGGTAACCAAGAACTTGATAGTCAATGACGGAGCTCCAGAGTTCTTCTGTGGATGATGGTGGTTCTTCTGAAAGGTTCTCCCATCTCTGCAGCACTCCACCAATCAGGCCTTTATGGTAGAGTGGCCAGACGGAAGCCACTCCTCAGTAAAAGGCACATGACGACAGCCCGCTAAAGGACTCAAACCATGAGAAACAAGATTTTCTGGTCTGATGAAACCAAAATTGAACTCTTTGGCCTGAATGCCAAGTTTCACATTTGCAAAAATGTCTAAACAGCTTTTGCTTTGTCCATTATGGGGTATTATGTGTAGATTGAGGGGGGGGGGGGGTTGAATCCATTTTAGAATAAGGCTGTAATGTAACAATGTGGAAAAAGTCAAGGGGTTGCGCGCACACAGTACCAGTCAAGTTTTGACACTTACTCATGCCAGGGTTTCTTTTTTTTTTAAAACAATTTTCTACATTGTAGAATAGTCAAGACATCAAAACTATGAAATTACACATATGGAATCATGTAACCCAAAAAGTTTTAAACAAATCTAAATATATTTTTTTATAGGTGAGATTCTTCAAAGTAGCCACCATTTGCCTTGACATCCTTGCCTACTCTCAACCAACTTCATGAGGTAGTCACCTGGAATGCATTTCAATTAACAGGTGTGCCTTAAGTTAATTTGTGGAATTTCTTTCCTTTGTTTGAGGTAATCAGTTGTTGTGACAAGGTAGTGGTGGTATACAGAAGAGAGCCCTATTTGGTAAAAGACCAAGTCATATTATGGCATGAACACCTCAAATAAACAGAAATGAAGTTCAGTCAATCCAGAAAATGTCAAGAACTTTCAGATTTTCAAGTGCAGTCGCCAAACCAAGCTCTATGATGACACTGGCTCTCATGAGGACCACCACAGGAAAGGAAGAACCAGAGTTACCTCTGCTGCAGAGGATAACTTAATTCTAGTTAACTGCACCTCAGATTGCAGCCCAAATAAATGCTTCAGAGTTCCAGTAACACACATCTCAACATCAACTGTTCAGAGGAGACTGCGTGAATCAGTTTTGTGAGATGCAGAGTAGGTGAACGGCTGATATCGGCATGTGTGGTTCTCACAGTGAAGCATGGAGGAAGAGGTGTGAGGGATGCTTTGCTGTTGACTTTAAAAAAAATTAAAAAAATTAATTTAGAATTCAAGGCACACTTAACCAACATGGCTACCACAGCATTCTGCAGTGGTATGCCATCCCATCTGGTTTGTGGTCCTTGCACACATCCAGGCTGTGTAATGGCTATTTGACCAAGAAGGGGAGTGACGCATCAGATTACCTGGCCTCCACAATCACCCGACCTCAACCCAATGGAATGAATTGGACCGCAGAGTGAAGGTAAAGCAGCCAACATCTGCTCAGCATATGTGGGAACTACTTCAAGACTGTTGAAAGCATTCCAGGTGAATGCCAAGTGTGCAAAGCTGTCAAGGCAAAGGGTGGCTACTTTGAAGAATCTCCCAAAAATATCTATATATATTGCGATGTGCAAGATTTCACTCTGCCAAACAGTTCGCTTCACACTCTTACCGCGTAGTAGCCGCGGGATCAAAACAGCCAACGTAAACCTCATGCTCTTAGTTGCGTAACTTGACCACCTAGCCTGTTTTACTTTGCATCTACGTCATGTGGCTGACTCTATTTTTATTTAATTTTTTAAGCACCTTGTTTGTCAATTGTAGTCAGATTTAGTTTTGTTTCCTCAGGTGGTGGTGAAGTCAGCAGTCATGCCTGCACAGGCTTTAACCACAGCCCCAGCAACTATCTTCACCTCTTCCTCTAGCAGCTCTCAGACCCTTCCAGCACCAATTGCTTCACCCTCAAACTATCCTCAAGGGGCTCCCATGCCCCCACACGCAATGGGCAGACAAGGTACCCAGTCTAAGGGTGATGGTCAGACCAAAGGAGTTGTTAAGCCCTAATACCTAACTGATGCCTATTTTCACTTGTTTGTAGTTTCATCCATTCAGGTTCCTCCTTCCTCTCCCTGGTTTGTGAATGAGATGGGGGAAGCGGTCAGCACCATACCCCCTCCACCTTACTCCTATGACCCCAACGGCAACGACCTTCCACGAGGTTAGACATGCTTCCCCATGGCACGGGTTTAAATTCAACTTCTTATGGTTGACTTTGAAGATTTGCCGGTAACTAAATGTTTTTTTCTCTGTAGATGGCAAGGTCCTCCAATACTACTTTAATTTAGGAGTCCAAGTAAGTGATTATAGTATGTATGGGTGAACAGTTACTTGGCATGAGACACTAGACATGTCTTTGAATGAAAACAACCTGTACCTTTTTGATTTCTATCCATGTTGAAATAGTGGTACCAGCAGAGCTATTGGCATTCCATGGTACAGATGCAGCAGGCGTATCAGCAGCCTAATGCCGAGCAACAGTTCCAGTCCTACTCCGGAGCCCCCCCCCCCTCTGATCACACAGTCCCCCAGTCCTACCCAGAGACTGGGAGAGCAGGGCCTGATGGCCAGGGAGATGTTCTTGCCAATGGTCAGCGTCACCCCTCTGCCTCCAGACCTCATTATGAAATGGCACATCTGCATTGAGCAAGATCTTCAGTGTCACAATCTTACGACCTCAAGTATTACATGTGACTTATTTTCTTACCTTGGTTCTCACCCACCACCTTTTCCTTCCTACCAGGCACCCCCCTGGTCATGGACCCTCCCTCAGCAGGAGCCCCAGGCACAGTGTTCTACCCCTTGGTTCAGGACCAGTGCAGCCAACCCCCCCTCCACACCTACGAGCCTTATGTTCCGATGCTCTCTGCCACCTACCACTACCTCACACCCTGGAACTCAGGCCCTGCCCAACCCCGTGTGCACGCATCCTACTGCCCCTCCAATCACCCAGTCAACTATGTCACTGCACCCACACACCCAGGGCACTTTATTCCTCCCAGCATGTAACCAAGCACTGGGGGAGGGAGGTGGGCCCCTCTAACTACCCACATTCACCATATTGTCACCCTATGTCATGTGTAACGTTTGTTCCACTTTTCTTCTTTTGAAGTTTGCATGTTTTTGAAGTTTGCTAGTCAGTGGCTGTCTGAAATGGCACCCTATTCAAAAGTAGTGCACTATGTTGGGCAGTGGTTCCCATCCTTTTTCAGTTACTGTACTACCAACTGAATTTTGCCCTGAACTACCTCATGTGCATTTTACCTGTAGGACAATGGTCTCATGAGTCTTCTCAAGTACCCCCAGAGGTACTATTACCCCAGTTTGTGTACCACTGATGTAGGGAATAGTGCGCCCTTGGAAAAGTGGTGCACTATATAGGGAATAGGGGTCCATTTCAGACACCCGCTGATCCAGTGTTTACAGAATGTTTAATACATTATTTTCATGTTTAATTAATAAAAACAGTTTCGTTTCCCAGAAGTCATAAACTTATCATTTGAGCTGTCCTTTTTAGAGCAGGGCTCTCAACCCTGTTCCTGGAGCACCCCCCCCCCCCCCTCTAGGTTTTTGCGCTAACTGTAAACTCTGAGATTCCTGGAAGACTGGACAATCAAAATAAGTCTTAATGTTTAACATTAATGCTTCCCACAGTTGTCAAGTCGTCTGGATGTCCTTTGGGTGGTGGGCCATTCTTGATACACACAGGAAACTGTTGCGCGTGGAAAACCCCAGCAGCGTTGCACTTCTTGACAAACCAAGCCTGGCACCTACCATACCCTGTTCAAAAGCGCAAATATTTTGTCTTGCCCATTCACCCTCTGAATGACACACACAATCCATGTCTCAAGGCTGAAAAAAATGCTTCTGTAATCTCTCCCCTTCATCTACAATGATTTGAAGTGGATTTATCAAGTGACATCAAGAAATCATAGCTTTCACTTGGTCTGCTCTTTCCATGAGACTGGTGTTCTCAATGTTGTACACTAAGTGTATAGTTTCATAAACCATAGTATCACACTGCAAAAATTTTAATCTTGAGTGATTTTAAATGCACTTTTTTTGTTTTCTTTCCAAGCTAAATTATCTACATTTGGCAGATCATTTTGCTTGTTTTAGCCTAAATTTAACCTTATTTCAAGATAATTTACCTTCCAAATATCTTAAGCTTTAATATTGATACACTAAATTATCAAACTCGGCAATAAAAATAAAAAAATGACCTCACTGTCAACTTAAGTTTGCTGAAAATAAATGTGTAAATATTTGTATGAACATAAGATTCAACAACTGAGACAAACGGAACAAGTTCCACAGATGTGACTAACTGGGGGAGGGTCAAAAGTAACAGTCAGTATCTGGTGTGGCCACCAGCTGCATTAAGTACCTCATGAACTACACCAGATTTGCCATTTCTTGCTGTGAGATGTTACCCCACTCTTCCACCTAGGCACCTGAAAGTTCACGGACATTTCTGGGGGGAATGCTCTCACCCACTAACAGGTCACAGACGTGCTCAATGGGATTTTTTTGCTGAGTTTATTAAAGATTATAGTCATATTTATCAGTCATTAAGATATTTGGGCTTGCTGAGCTGCAAGTTCTATGATGTAAACTCAGATACAAGAGGAATTTCATTTTTACGTATTGTCCAACAAGTGTTAAGGCCATGATTGTTTAATTTAAACCTTTAAATTATTCAAATATCTAATCTTAACTTTGTGTTTGCTTTTATAGCACTCACTGTGTCAGAGCTAATTTAGCATTTCAGCATGTTTTTCTAGATTCAGAACCTAAAACAATATTTATCAAGAAAGTGGTATTAGGTGTAGCACAACACATATTTTAATAGTTTAAGCATGTTGCAGAACAGTGATTCAAGTATTGACAAATGTATCTTAAGGGGGTTAGCCATTAGTGACCAAAGTTACTGACTGAGTTGACAACAGCTACTCAAAACAGACATATTTTTGCCTCCAAGATCAATAGAAGAAAAAAAAAACATTTGTAAAATATGGAAAATTATTCATTTAAATCCCCAATTAAAAACAAACGTTCTATTAGATCTTTTAGCACTCTGACGGAGTTTGTTTTACAGATTTGACAAATTGCATATTTTCTACTTTTATTCAAGTGGTATACACAGTAGCAATATAGTTTCTCCTAAGTTGCTTTATGATTCTAAAACCTAATTAAAATGAACATATTTGAACCATAGACTGAGTTATCTAAAGCCACATTTTTTGGGGGGGCATATCAGATTTTAATCTGTTTTTCCTGAAGTCTGAACAATCAAAAGCCACATGGAATCAGACATTTCAAGCCACATTTCAGCATAGGTGGTTTGAAGTCGTAAATCTGATTCCTGTGCATGCGACGGTCAAATTTGATTTATTTGCCCTGAAGTGTTTTTTAGACTTTTGACATATCTTGTTACTTGCTAGCTACTCTGACTGGTTGACAAGAACATGACGTGGTAGCTAACTAGCTTAATTGTTTACAAACAAATTAGTGAATGTACTACAACGCTGAACAGCTGCCTAGCTTGCTAGTTTACGGCTGTGGCTAGCCAAAAAGGACTTGTTTTGAAAGTTGGCTCGTCTCATCCTTTGAGGCTTCTACTAAGCTAACATATGTAATTGTTTTAAGATGGTCATACCATGGATCATAAACCTATTTGATAAAATATTGAATTTAGCCTTTACTACTATAGCTCATAGAATTGAATAACACTTTCATAAATGGCAACTACCTCCATACTTCCATTTAATTTGTATGGGTTACCTTGTCTTGTAGCAATACCTGTAATCAGGAGATGGTATAGCTAACCCTGCTCATTTCTGATTCATTTTGAGTTTTTTAGGAGTCACAGTTTTGAGAAAAATATTCCTTAATCAGAGGGCTATTGCAAGAAACAAAATTTTCAACACTTTTGGGGGGAGTTAGACATTTTGATCCTGCAGGACTGGCATTTCCTGGCACAGAGCCTGACAGGGAAATTAACAATACTAAAAATATTTTTACAAATTTCAAAAAATGTTTATCTTTATCAAATTCACCTATAAAATAAAGTTTCCCTGCCGGACAAGGATTGTCCCCAACTTTCAAGAATCTTTTAACTAACCTGATTAAGCTTATCTACCAGCTTCTTATTAGAATCAGGTGCGCTTGATTAGGACTGGAGGGAACATTTACCATAAACAGGGTTGGAGAGCCCTGCTTTAGAGAAGTCATTTGGTTCGATGATGGTATCTGAGGGCCAGGACCCTGGACAGCACACAAGACCGATGTTGCTGCTACCCTTCCTGTCATAATCAGCACCATGGAGAGTGCTAGCTCACTGGTACTCAGGCAGTTTTGTTCACTGAGCTCGGCTGTGTTTACACAGGCAGCCAAATTCTGATCTTTCCCAATTATGGGCAAAATAGCTGATCGAATTGGTCAAAAGATCAAATGCAATTACTAAACTGTTCATTTTGAATTGATGGGATGGTACATTATCTAAGGTGAGTCCTGAATACTGCAACTAGCGAATGCATTGAGTTGTCACTAATAGCCCAGAGTATAGCTATTTCAACATTTTGGACAGTTCAGTCTTGGAATCCTAGTTCTCTGAAGAATCAGTCAAATATGGTTTAATATATTTGAATAGATAACGCTTAATCTAATTATCAAATAAAAATGTGTATTTGTATACAAGCTTGTTTTCAACAACTATGAAACATTGTTTGCGTAGGGGTCCTCTGCCAAATTGATCTTGAGTATTATAATTCATAACCATCTTGTCCAAAGTAAATGAGACTATAAATAAACACATTAAAACTGTGGATAAATAAACCTACCCCTACTAATATCATGCATTTCCTGTCTCAATAGCCAAAAATGGGTAGTGGCTTATTTCCAAGAAACTATAGAAAAAGAGACCTTTCATGGAAAAACAGAGGACAGTAATTCTTAGTTAATTGTCCAAAAACAACTAGAAAATATTGAACCTGAAATAAACATATTCCACCATGATATTAACCATCCATGTTTAGGTTATGATGTACCAAAAGGAACACACTACTGTATAGAGGACATCTGGCATTTGTATGTGGCACACTACCTGGCAAAACAGTCTGCTAAAAGACAATAGAAATACTTGCAACAAGAGATTAAACATATTTGTAAGAGAGTAGAAGTTTGGACAATGGTAATAGCTGACCTGTGTATATGACCCCCTTATCTCAGTGATAATTTGATAGGTAAAATAGAATTAACTGGGCCGAAACTGTATGAGAACACGTGTTGAGAGAGGATAGTGAACTTACAATCCGCAAACAAAGATCTAAGCATCACAGGTAGGTGGCAGTATGCAAACGTAGTTATATTGCAAGAAATAACGTTTTTTTTTTTTCATTATATGTTTAGAATCTTCCTATGATATCTTTGAGAAAATTAGTCCTGGGTTTTCAATACTTGTGTCAGACACTTTTTTTCTCTGTCCTCAGCAGTGTGACCTGAACATATTGTAGTTTGCTGTCCTACATTATTCTGGGGGTGGCGGGTGTCTCTAAAGCTGTGTGGTGATGGAGTCCTGCTCAGCCCACCACTCTGAAGAGTCCAGCTCATCACAAGGTCCTATCCAGGACTCATACATGTCCTCACTAGAGCCCAGGAGGACAGCCTGGGAGCTGGAGGCCCTGATGCCGGAGGCCCTGATGCCAGAAGCACAGTGCAGGGGTGGCAGGGAGAGGCCCGTGGGCGGTAGGGAGTGACCCGGGGTCGGTAGAGAGGGGCCCGGGGGCGGCAGGGAGAGGCTCGGGGGCCGTAGGAGCAGGCTGTCACTCCCGTTAGCCTGCTGGGGTGGGGCCTGGGTAGGGGCTTGGGCCTGGGTAGGGGCTTGGGCCTGGGTAGGGGCCTGGGCCTGGGTAGGGGCCTGGGGTAGCTCTTTCAGGTTCACCCCCAGCCGGTCCAGGTGGAACTGGCTGTATGTAACCTGGGGATCGGGGGCGATATGGACGTCTGGCCAGGTTGTGGGCTGATGAAGTAGGCCATCTGAGATGCTGTAGGTGGGCTGGTGCATGCAGGGAGGAGGGGCTCTGTGCTCTGGGACGTGTCCGTTCATGCGGGAGAAGAGCAGACCCAGCCGCCTGATGGAGTCTCTCTTGGACTTGGAGAAGCGCTGCAGCTGGCCACCAGTGCGGCTGAACACAGCAAATGAAGGGGAGGAGGAGGAGAACCGCAGCCCGTTGCACTTTGGTTTGTTGTCCACTGGCCCCTCCACCCCTGACATGGACTTAAAGAGGGCAGAGACACTGAACCCAGAGTCCTTGCTCTTCCTCTCAGCGGTTGACATGCTGAAGGACACCCCCTTGGCCCCTTGGTCCCTGGACTGACCCTGTCCGGCCCCTCCCTCCCCCTCATTGTTGGCCTCGTCCTGCTGAGTGGCCTCACTGCTGGATGAATAGGTTCTCCGCGGGGGCTTCCTGTTCCCCAGCAGATCCAACACCTCATAGCGGAAACTGGAGATGTCCTGCTTCAGCTCCTACAGATCAGTTAAGAGGGGGATAGAGAGGATGGACAGACCAGTTAAGAGGATGGACAGATCAGTTAAGAGGGGGATAGAGAGGATGGACAGAACAGTTAAGAGGGGGATAGAGAGGATGGACAGACCAGTTAAGAGGGGGATAGAGAGGATGGACAGAACAGTTAAGAGGGGGATAGAGAGGATGGACAGACCAGTTAAGAGGGGGATAGAGAGGATGGACAGATCAGTTAAGATGGGGATAGAGAGGATGGACAGACCAGTTAAGAGGGGGATAGAGAGGATGGACAGATCAGTGAAGATGGGGATAGAGAGGATGGACAGACCAGTTAAGAGGGGGATATAGAGGATGGACAGAACAGTTAAGAGGGGGATAGAGAGGATGGACAGAACAGTTAAGAGGGGGATATAGAGGATGGACAGACCAGTTAAGACGGGGATAGAAAGGATGGACAGACCAGTAAAGACGGGGATAGAGAGGATATAGAGATCCACAATGAGGGACAGTTAGATGTTGTTCTATGACTATGGTATAAAGGCACATTTTGTGGATGAATGTTTAAATAGGAAACTTCTGAGAAACCTACCTTAAAATTCTCCTCAGTCAGTCCCTCGTCTGTCTTAGCACTGCGGATCATGGCTGCTACATGCCTCTTTACCAGGTTCCTGATCACCTCCTGCACATAGGGGTGGCAGGGTAGCCTAGTGGTTAGAGCGTTGGACTAGTAACCGGAAGGTTGCAAGTTCAAACCCCCGAGCTGCTGGAGGCCCTGATGCCAGAAGCACAGTGCAGGGGTGGCAGGGAGAGGCCCGTGGGCGGTAGGGAGTGACCCGGGGTCGGTAGAGAGGGGCCCGGGGGCGGCAGGGAGAGGCTCGGGGGCCGTAGGAGCAGGCTGTCACTCTAGTTAATCCACTGTTCCTAGACCAGTTAACCCACTGTTCCTAGGCCAGTTAACCCACTGTTCCTAGACCAGTTAATCCACTGTTCACTGAAGTTATGGGCATATTTAACAAATTAGCATTCTTGCAAGCTATTTTTCTAGACTTGCAAATGCCTAAGGAGGAAATGATCTGAGATGTGGGTAAAGGGGCTCTTCCTTCCTTACATGCATACATTTGCATTCTGGGTTTAACAAGGAAACACTGTTTAGGCATATTCAGACATTGTTAATAGCTTGAGGTGAAAATCTGGACGGGCATAACTTTGCATTCATTTGCATGTTCAGGAGACAAATTACCAATCAAACCGGACTCTTTATTTTATAGATGGATTATTTTGCGAATAAACAAATCCATTACATTTTTTGTGGAGGAGGATATTTGTGGAGGTGCTTGTATATTTAATCTAACAATCTACACTATGGAAGGGTAAGAAACACGCATAACACTCAACACATGCACAAAGGGCTGCCTTAGAGCACCCCTTTCTCTGATAGGCTCTGCCTTATTGCCCAATCTCATTCATTTGGAGCGGCAGCTGTATTCCTTGATAAAGTAGGTTCATTGGACAGCGCAGCCTCCAGTCAAAGCATTTAAGTCTGGTTTAGTCCGCTTGGTATTAGAAGTCAGCAGGGGAGCCCCAGCAGCACAAGGCCCCGGCTGGGGGAAGGGAAGGAGAGGAGGGACGCCAAAGGTGGGGCTAATTGCAATTACTGAGGCGAGGACAGACTGATAAGTGCAGGGGGGATAATATATTCAGTCCTACCCTGCTGCACGGTCAACAGTGTGATATATTCTGTCCTACCCTGCTGCACGGTCAACAGTGTCATATATTCTGTCCTACCCTGCTGCACGATCAACAGTATGATATATTCTGTCCTACCCTGCTACATGGTCAACAGTGTAATATATAATGTCTCCCACTCTGCTACATGGTCAACAGTATAATATATAATGTCTCCCACTCTGCTACATGGTCAACAGTGTAATATATAATGTCTCCCACTCTGCTACATGGTCAACAGTGTAATATATAATGTCTCCCACTCTGCTACATGGTCAACAGTGTAATATATAATGTCTCCCACTCTGCTACATGGTCAATAGTATAATATATAATGTCTCCCACTCTGCTACATGGTCAACAGTGTCATATATAATGTCTCCCACTCTGCTACATGGTTAACAGTGTAATATATAATGTCTCCCACTCTGCTACATGGTCAACAGTATAATATATAATGTCTCCCACTCTGCTACATGGTCAACAGTGTAATATATAATGTCTCCCACTCTGCTACATGGTCAACAGTGTAATATATAATGTCTCCCACTCTGCTACATGGTCAACAGTGTAATATATAATGTCTCCCACTCTGCTACATGGTCAACAGTATAATATATAATGTCTCCCACTCTGCTACATGGTCAACAGTGTCATATATTCTGTCCCACTCTGCTACATGGTCAACAGTGTAATATATAATGTCTCCCACTCTGCTACATGGTCAACAGTGTCATATATTCTGTCCCACTCTGCTACATGGTCAACAGTGTAATATATAATGTCTCCCACTCTGCTACATGGTCAACAGTATAATATATAATGTCTCCCACTCTGCTACATGGTCAACAGTGTCATATATAATGTCTCCCACTCTGCTACATGGTCAACAGTGTAATATATAATGTCTCCCACTCTGCTACATGGTCAACAGTGTAATATATAATGTCTCCCACTCTGCTACATGGTCAACAGTGTAATATATAATGTCTCCCACTCTGCTACATGGTCAACAGTGTCATATATAATGTCTCCCACTCTGCTGCATGGTCAACAGTATAATATATAATGTCTCCCACTCTGCTACATGGTCAACAGTATAATATATAATGTCTCCCACTCTGCTACATGGTCAACAGTGTAATGTATAATGTCTCCCACTCTGCTACATGGTCAACAGTGTAATATATAATGTCTCCCACTCTGCTGCATGGTCAACAGTGTAATATATAATGTCTCCCACTCTGCTACATGGTCAACAGTATAATATATAATGTCTCCCACTCTGCTACATGGTCAACAGTGTAATATATAATGTCTCCCACTCTGCTACATGGTCAACAGTATAATATATAATGTCTCCCACTCTGCTACATGGTCAACAGTGTAATATATAATGTCTCCCACTCTGCTACATGGTCAACAGTATAATATATAATGTCTCCCACTCTGCTACATGGTCAACAGTGTAATATATAATGTCTCCCACTCTGCTACATGGTCAACAGTGTAATATATAATGTCTCCCACTCTGCTACATGGTCAACAGTATAATATATAATGTCTCCCACTCTGCTACATGGTCAACAGTGTAATATATAATGTCTCCCACTCTGCTACATGGTCAACAGTATAATATATAATGTCTCCCACTCTGCTACATGGTCAACAGTGTAATATATAATGTCTCCCACTCTGCTACATGGTCAACAGTATAATATATAATGTCTCCCACTCTGCTACATGGTCAACAGTGTAATGTATAATGTCTCCCACTCTGCTACATGGTCAACAGTGTAATATATAATGTCTCCCACTCTGCTGCATGGTCAACAGTATAATATATAATGTCTCCCACTCTGCTACATGGTCAACAGTATAATATATAATGTCTCCCACTCTGCTACATGGTCAACAGTGTAATATATAATGTCTCCCACTCTGCTACATGGTCAACAGTGTAATGTATAATGTCTCCCACTCTGCTACATGGTCAACAGTGTAATATATAATGTCTCCCACTCTGCTACATGGTCAACAGTGTAATATATAATGTCTCCCACTCTGCTACATGGTCAACAGTGTAATATATAATGTCTCCCACTCTGCTACATGGTCAACAGTATAATATATAATGTCTCCCACTCTGCTACATGGTCAACAGTGTAATATATAATGTTTCCCACTCTGCTACATGGTCAACAGTGTAATATATAATGTCTCCCACTCTGCTACATGGTCAACAGTGTAATATAATGTCTCCCACTCTGCTACATGGTCAACAGTGTAATATATAATGTCTCCCACTCTGCTACATGGTCAACAGTATAATATATGTCTCCCACTCTGCTACATGGTCAACAGTGTAATATATAATGTCTCCCACTCTGCTACATGGTCAACAGTGTAATATATAATGTCTCCCACTCTGCTACATGGTTAACAGTATAACATATTCTAATAAACATGTGCAGCACAAATGTTTGGTACAGTATATTAATGTCAGGGATCTGGCTCAATAAGAGGTGTTTGTGAGAGATGTGTAAACAAATCAAATCAAATGTATTTATATAGCCCTTCTTACATCAGCTGATATCTCAAAGTGCTGTACAGAAACCCAGCCTAAAACCCCAAACAGCAAGCAATGCAGGTGTAAAAGCTCTTGTCCGTGGTTGTTATGATAGCAGACGGGTTACCTGATAGTGCTGGTTCTGAATCAGGTTGTCAGCATGACGCTCCTAGAACCACATGAAAAGCAGAAGAATCGAATGACTTGATGACTTGTTGTTATGCAGAATTTCTATCAACAGCACAGATATATCAGTATCACTGTACAGGTCTCTCTGCATGTTACAGTTGTACTGGGAGAGTGACTTAAATAAACATGTTCTGAACCGTGCTTAAAGACCTAAGGAATTTATATACATACAGAGCATTAGGAAAGTATTCAGACCCCTTGACTTTTTCCACATTTTGTTACATTACAGGCTTATTCTAAAATTGATTATTAGTGTTTTCCCTCATCAATCGACACACAATACCCCATAACGACGAAGCAAAAACAGGTTTTTAGACATTACTGCAAATGTATTTAAAATAAAAAACAAATATCACATTTACATAAGTATTCAGACCCTTTACTTTATTGAAGCACATTTGACAGTGATTACAGCTGATTACAGTCTCTCCAGAGATGTTCGATCAGATTCAAGTCCGGGCTCTGGCAGGGCCACTCAAGGACATTCAGAGACTTGTCTCAAAGCCACTCCTGCGTTGTCTTGGCTATGTGCTTAGGGTTGTTGACCTGTTGGAAGGTGATCCTATGCCCCAGTCTGAGGTCCTGACCACTCTGGAGCAGGTTTCGTCAAGGATCTCTCTGTACTTTGCGCCGTTCATCTTTCCCTCAATCCTGACTAGTCTCCCAGTCCCTGCCGCTGAAAAAATCCCAACAGCATGATGCTGCCACCACCATGCTTCACTGTAGGGAGGGTGCCAGGTTTCCTCCAGACGTGACACTTGGCATTCAGGCCAAAGAGTTCAATCTTGGTTTCATCAGACCAGAGAATCTTGTTCCTCATGGTCTGAGAGTCTTTTAGGTGCCTTTTGGCAAACTACAAGCGTGCTGTCATGTTGTCATGCCCTGATCTGTTTCACCTGTCCTTGTGATTGTCTCCACCCCCTCCAAGTGTCGCTTATTTCCCCCAGTGTATTTATCCCTGTGTTTCCTGTCTCTCTGTGCCAGTTCATCTTGTTTGGTTAGTCAAGTCAACCAGCGTGTTTTTCCAATACTCCTTTGGCTATTCTCCTTTTTCTAGTCCTACCGGTTTCCACCCTTGCCTGTTTCTGGACTCTCTACCCGCCTGCCTGACTATTCTGCCTGCCTTGACCAGGAGCCTGTCTGCCACTCTGTACCTCCTGGACTCTGATCTGGTTTTGACCTTTTGCCTGTTTCTGGACTCTCTACCCGCCTGCCTGACTATTCTGCCTGCCTTGACCAGGAGCCTGTCTGCCACTCTGTACCTCCTGGACTCTGATCTAGTTTTGACCTTTTGCCTGTCCACGATCATTCTCTTGCCAACCCCTTTGGATTGTTAAACATTGTAAGACTCCAACCATCTCCCTTCTGGGTCTGCATGTGGGTCTCGCCTTGTGCCTTGATACATGTGCCTTATACTGAGGAGTGGCTTCCATAAAGGCCTGATTGGTGGAGTGCTACAGACATGGTTGTCCTTCTGGAAGGTTCTCCCATCTCCGCAGAGGAACTCTGGAGCTCTGTCAGAGCGACCATTGGGTTCTTGGTCACCTCCCTGACCAAGGCCCTTCTCCCCCGATTGCTCAGTTTGGCCGGGCGGGCCAGCTCTAGGAAGAGTCTTGGTGGTTCCAAACTTCTTCTATTTAAGAATGATGGAGGCCATTGTGTTCTTGGGGAACTTCAATGCTGCAGACATTTTTTTGGTACCCTTCCCCAGATCTGTGCCTCGACACAATCCTGTCTCAAAGCTCTTCGACCTCATGGCTTGGTTTTTGCTCTGACATGCACTGTCAACTGTGGGACCTTATATAGACAGGTGTGTGCCTTTCTAAATCATGTCCAATCAATTGAATTTACCACAGGTGGACTCCAATCAAGTTGTCGAAACATCTCAAGGTTGATCAATGGAAACAGAATGCACCTGAACTAAAACTAAAAACTAATTTAATCCATTTTAGAATAAGCCTGTAACGTAACAAAATGTGGAAAAAGTCCAAGGGTATGAATACTTTCCAAATGCTCTGTGCATTGCCTTCATAATCGGCAGTAGGAAAGGTTTGCATTAATATGGAGTGGGCTCAAATTGCGCAATGTATATATTTTAGAGCAATGAAAAAGACATGAGCCATTAGCAGTAAATTAATTAAATGACCACCACAGTTTTACATGTATTTCATGGCTTATCGTCCTCTGTCCTGCACCCATACAAGGATCATTTATGTATTTTCTTCCGCTATATTTTCTCCTCTTCAACCATACTGCTGATCTAAAGGGTGCATATGCCTTATTATCTTATATCCCTATACATGTGTATATACATTTTTATTAACTTTTTCACCTTTATTTAACCAGGTAAGCTAGTTGAGAACAAGTTCTCATTTGCAATTGCGACCTGGCCAAGATAAAGCAAAGCAGTTCCGACACATACAACAACACAGAGTTACACATGGAATGAAAAAAACATAGTCAATAATACAGTAGAAAAAAAGAAAACAAAGTCTATATACAGTGAGTGCAAATTAGGTCAAATAAGAGAGTTAAGGCAATAAATAGGCCATGGTGGCAAAGTAATTACAATATGGCAATTAAACACTGGAATGGTAGATGTGCAAAAGATGGATGTGCAAGTAGAGATACTGTGGTGCAAAAAGAGCAAAATAAATAAATACAGTATGGGAATGAGGTAGATAGATGGGCTGTATACAGATGGGCTATGAACAGGGGCAGTGATCTGTGAGATGCCCTGACAGCTGGTTCTTAAAGCTAGTGAGGGAGATGGGAATCTCCAGCTTCAGTGATTTTTGCAGTTCGTTCCAGTCATTGGCAGCAGAGAACTGGAAGGAAAGCCGACCAAAGGAGGAATTAGCTTTGGGGGTGACCAGTGAGATATACCTGCTGGAGCGCGTGCTACGAGTGGGTGCTGCTATGGTGACCAGTGAGCTGAGATAAGGCGGGGCTTTACCTAGTGGTGAGTAGTGTGTGTTGGAGGCTATTTTATAGATGACATCACGTAGGATGGTCAGTTTTACAAGGGTGTTTGGCAGCATGAGTGAAGGAAGCTTTGTTGCGAAATAGGAAGCCGATTATAGATTTAATTTTGGATTGGAGATGCTTATTAATGTGAGTCTGGAAGGAGAGTTTACAGTCTATCCAGAAACCTAGGTATTTGTAGTTATCCACGTATTCTAAGTCAGAGCCGTCCAGAGTAGTGATGCTGGATGGGGGGGCAGGTGCGGGCAATGATCGGTTGAATAGCATGCATTTAGTTTTATTTGTGTTTAAGAGCAGTTGGAGGCCACGGAAGGAGAGTTGTATGGCATTGAAGCTCGTCTGGAGGTTAGTTAACACAGTGTCCAAAGAAGGGCCAGAAGTATACAGAATGGTGTCGTCTGCATAGAGGTGGATCAGAGAATCACCAGCAGCAAGAGCGACATCATTGATGTTTACAGGGAAGAGAGTCGGCCCGAGAATTGAACCCTGTGGCACCCCCATAGAGACTGCCAGAGGTCCGGACAACAGGCCCTCCAATTTGACACACTGAGCTCTATCAGAGAAGTTGCTGTTGAACCAGGCGAGGCAATCATTTGAGAAACCAAGGCTGTTGAGTCTGCCAATAAGAATGTGGTGATTGACAGAGTCGAAAGCCTTGGCCAGGTCGATGAATACAGCTGCACAGGAATGTCTCTTATCGATGGCGGTTATGATATCATTAAGGACCTTGAACGTGGCTGAGTTTGTGTCTGTTGTGTTTGATTGGTTGAAGGCAATGTGCCTGTGTTTTAGCAGGATTGTGGAGTAGAGCAGTAGAACAGTAGACTATGAGAACAGTAGAACAGGCAATTGCTGCTAGCAGAGGAGAGAAGTTCAGCTGAATGGGAAACGTCCAGGGAATTGGGAGCATGAGGCAGGGTTGCTTGGCAACATGTGCCTGCTCACTTCAGCTGGAAGCTGGACAACCAGGATATACAGCCCTTAGTCAGTAACATCCCAGCTGGGCCAAACACTGACAGCCCCAACGCTATTCTAAAGCTCTCCATGACATTTACAGGCAAGGATCCTGTTTGGATGTTATATGGAAATAGAAGAACAGGACATTGATGAGTACTAAACCGATCACATGAAAGAGAGTGAACATGAACATCCTTCTCTGACATGACACAGCCAAAGGAGACTGCCTGGTGAAATGTGGTGAACGTGTCTACTATGTTGACAGGTTTGTACATGTTTTACCGTGAACTCCTTTAAGTTCTCGTGTTTCCTCAGGTCGTCAGGGCTGGGCTGGTCCCCTCCACACAGGCGGTTGTACGTCCACACACACAAGTACCACACTGACTTGGGGCTGGGGACGATGTTGAAGGGCGGAGGGAGAGTTCCTCCCTCGTCGAAATAACTCATCCACAGCTTGGTACGGGCAAACTTCCATTCAATGTCCGCATGGTCCTGTACAAGGGAATTTAGATATTAAAGGAGGCTGAGGATTCACTAGTAGAATTGAAACTCTTAAATCCTATTCAGTCACCGTTATTATCACAGAGTGATGACTACCCACTTAACAGCAGGGCTAAAATACTTGTTTCCTCATCCTGTACTTACATCCTGTCTCCCCTTCCATAGATGTGCCTCAGGCAATGAGCTGTTGTCTGAGTGGAGGGGTGAGGGTTTGGTTGGTTGAAAAGTGTGTGTGTGTGTGTGTGTGTGTGTGTGTGTGTGTGTGTGTGTGTGTGTGTGTGTGTGTGTGTGTGTGTGTGTGTGTGTGTGTGTGTGTGTGTGTGTGCGTGCGTGCGTGCGTGCGTGCGTGCGTGCGTGCGTGCGTGCGTGCGTGCGTGCGTGCGTGCGTGCGTGGTGTGTGTGTGTGTGTGTGTGTGCGTGCGTGCGTGGTGTACTTAGGTTTTTTCCCACAGCTCCCAGGGGGGGTGATACATGGGCGGAAGGCCTCTATCCTCATCTTACATAAAGCTCTGGCAGAAAGGTTACATGGAGGAAATGTCTCTGTGTGATGTAGCACCAGAAAAATACAGACTCTCTGAGGTGAAAACTCACCTTCAATAAAACCTTCATGATCTACAATATATTTTATGACAATTACTCATCCGGTTCTTATTCCTGCAGAGAGTGAGAGACGCTTTGCATAACTTCTTGGAGATCAACTGCAAGACACGCTCAGCATGCAGCAGAAGCACTGATCATTATTGGGTTTTTTTTGCACACCAAAGTCTTTACCCATAAGCACAAGCAAGAACTCCACAAAAAAAAGATGGCCACCCCACTGGGCGAGGACGTCAATTCAATGTCTATTCCACATTGGTTCAACATAATTTCATTGAGATGACGTGTAAACAACGCTGATTCAACCAGAGTGTAACCAGTGGGATGTGAGTTCCCATAATGATTCAACCAGAGTGTAACCAATGGGATGTGAGTTCCCATAATGATTCAACCAGAGTGTAACCAGTGGGATGTGAGTTCCCATAATGATTCAACCAGAGTGTAACCAGTGGGATGTGAGTTCCCATAATGATTCAACCAGAGTGTAACCAGTGGGATGTGAGTTCCCATAATAAAGGAGCTAGCAGACATCTGTGTGTGTGTGTGTGTGTGTGTGTGTGTGTGTGTGTGTGTGTGTGTGTGTGTGTGTGTGTGTGTGTGTGTGTGTGTGTGTGTGTGTGTGTGTGTGTCTGACTCACAGCGATGAGCTGATAGGAATTATTCATCATGGCGATGAGCATGTTGAGCAGCACCACCAGGGAGATTACGTTGTAGGTACCGAACATGGTGGCTCCCACAAACTCTGTGAACTCATGGCGTGCCTTCACGTTGGTCACGTACAGGTTGAGCAGGCCGAATATGGACCAGAACAGGGACTGCAGCGTCTCAAACAGCCTGGGGAAGAACACCATACAGAGACAGACTTTCTTTGAGTTTTGTGTTTTTCTACAAAACCCTTTATTTGGACTTTGATGAGCCAGAAACGATTACCATAGTCCTGTAAGCTGCAAATGCAGCGTTGCCAACCAAGAGCAAGGATTAGAAAGCCAGACAGCAGAAGCCTTTGAATCCTAAACTGATATTTTGCATTACAGTAACTCAATGAACCTCTAAAACCTCCCAAAACAGATGGAGGCGAGAGACACAAACGGCTCATTCTCCAGAATGACTCAGGGGCTGCAGGAAGAAAATGAGATTTAGTACACTGCAGTATATTTGATTCATTACGGGAGAGGGAGAGGATTATGTGTATACTGTTAGTTTCTCTGTGAAACATCGGGACAAATGAAAAGGGCTTTTCTATTGTAATAGGTATTGGAGTATAAGACCCTGTTTTGTACCTGTCACCCTCCTCCTGCTCCTCTTCCCAAACACTTCTGTCTATTTACATCTCTTCATATTCTCCTCCTCTCTCAATTTCCTCTCTCAACCCTCCTCCCTCTACCCTCCTTACTTTACCCTGCCTTCTACTTCTTCACTCCCTTCCTTGTCTCAGAATGTACTGGTCCCATCCATCTCTCTATACACCCTTCTTTCTGTTTATCCAAACCCCTCCTTTTGTCATTACACAGTATCTGTCTTTCTTTGTTCTCATTTCCCCAGGACAAAGGGTCTCAGATGAGATGACTCACGTAGAGAAGGCGTTGTTCTGCTTCTCACAGCGGATGCCCTTGCAGTTGTTGGGCTCGTCCGAGGCCTTGGTCTCGTAGTAGAAGTACAGCTGGTTGAGCCCGTTGGCGAAGGCCAGCAGCACCAGGCAGTAGATGAAGAGGAACTTGAGGATGTCCAGCAACATGCGTCCCAGGGAGATCTGCAGAGGTCCCAGGTGGGAGTTGGCTGTGAACAGGGAGATGAGGCGCAGGGAGCTGAAGATGTTGGCGATAGCAAACAGGGCCTCGGCTATCAGCGTTGGGTGCCACATCTCCCACTCCTCCCGCGGTCGAGAGCTGTTGTACTGTTGTGGAGACAAGAGAGAGAGAGAGATAGAGAGCTGTTGTACTGTTGTGGGGACAAGAGAGAGAGAGAGAGAGAGCTGTTGTACTGTTATGGAGACAAGAGAGTGAGAGAGAGAGAGAGAGAGAGAGAGAGAGAGAGAGAGAGCTGCTGCACTGTTCTGGAGACAAGAGAGAGAGAGAGAGGACTGTTGTACTGTTGTGGGGACGAGAGAGAGAGAGAGAGCTGCGGTACAGTTGTGGAGACAAGAGAGAGAGCTGTTGTACTGTTGTGGAGACGAGAGAGAGAGAGAGAGTTGTGTTACTGTTATGGAGACAAGAGAGAGAGAGAGCTGTTGTACTGTTGTGGAGATGAGAGAGAGCGAGAGAGAGAGAGCGAGAGAGAGAGAGAGAGAGAGAGAGAGAGAGAGAGAGAGAGAGAGAGAGAGAGAGCTGTTGTACTGTTGTGGAGACGAGAGAGAGAGAGAGAGAGAGAGAGAGAGCTGTTGTACTGTTGCAGAGACGAGAGAGAGAGAGAGAGAGAGAGCTGTTGTACTATTGTGGAGACAAGAGAGAGAGAGAGCTGCTGTACTGTTCTGGAGACAAGAGAGAGAGAGCTGTTGTACTGTTGTGGAGACGAGAGAGAGAGCTGTTGTACTGTTGTGGAGACAAGAGAGAGAGAGAGAGAGCTGCTGTACTGTTGTGGAGACAAGAGAGAGAGAGCTGTTGTACTGTTGTGGAGACAAGAG